>NW_026732665.1:85000-204577 GCF_028476545.2 Physella acuta | reverse complement strand
ATATATATATTATACATATATATATATATAAATATATATATATATATATATATATACATATATATATATATATACAGTATATATATATATATTATATATATATATATATATATATACATATATATATATATATATATACATATATATATATATATATATACATATATATATATATATTTACATATATATATATATTATAATCATATTACATATATAGTATACATATATATATATATATATATACTATATATAAATATATATATAAATGTGTGTATATATACATATATATGCATAAATATGTGTATATGTGTGTATATATGTGTGTATATATGTGTGTATATATGTGTTTATATGTGTATATATATGTATATATATGTATATGTATATGTATATATAAATATGTATATATATATGTGTATATATAGATGTGTATATATATGTATATATATGTATAACTATGTATATATATATATATATATATTTATATTTATATATATATGTGTGCTGTATGTGTGTGAATATATATGTTGTACATATGTGTGTATATATATGTGTATATATATGTGTATATATCTATATATATCTATATATCTATCTAAATATATATATATAATATATATATACATATATATATCACTATTCATCTATATATATACTATGGCAGGTGTCATATCAATGAGCCCACTTTGCCAGGAGACTTAGTCCTTTCATGTCATGTCATGTTTGCCTGTCGTCCCTACTGGGACATAGGCCGCTGACAAGAGCTTTCCAGACGTCTCTGTCCAGGGCTAGTCTCTCCAACTGTCCCCAGGTGTATCCAATCTTCTTGGTGTCTTCTTCCAGGTCACGTCTCCAGGTCTTTCTTGGTCTGCCTCTCTTCCGCCTGCCTTGTGGATTCCAGGTGAGGGCCTGTCTTGTTATGCTGGATACAGGCTTCCTGAGTGTGTGGCCAATCCATTTCCATTTTCTCTGGAGGATCTCTACTTCCACTGGCAGTTGATTTGTCCGTTGCCATAGAACATCATTTCTGATGGTTTTAGGCCAGCGAATTCGCAGGATCTTTCTGAGACATGCGTTTATAAATGATTGTATTTTCTTCTTATTTATAGCAGTTATTCTCCATGTCTCAGCTCCATAGAGTAAAACAGGTTTTACTAGTGTGTTGAAGATCCGGATTTTTATTCTAAGAGTTAAATCTCCCGAACCCCAAACATTTTTTAGTTGGTTGAAGACTGCTCTTGCCTTACCCGTCCTTATTTTTATGTCTGCTTCTGTCCCACCCTGCTTATCAACAATACTTCCAAGGTAGGTGAATCTATCCACTTCTTCTAGGGCTTCTTCTGCCAGTGTTATAGGGTTGTTGTTTGATGCATTGACTTTGAGAACTTTACTTTTCCCTCTGTGGATGTTCAGACCCAGGCTTGTAGAAAAATCTGCAACCCTGTTGGTTTTATCCTGCATTTGCTGTTGTGTGTGAGAAAGGAGGGCCAGGTCGTCAGCAAAGTCCAGGTCATCCAGCTGGCTCCACAATGTCCACTGTATACCGTTTCGCGTTTTCTCTGTTGACATCTTCATAACCCAGTCTATGGCCAGTAGGAACAGGAATGGTGAAAGTAGGCAACCCTGCCTTACTCCGGTCCGTACTGGGAAGGCCTCTGTAGTCTGTTGGCCATGCACTACTCTACATTTGAGACCTTCATATGAAGACATAATAATGTTGACTATTTTCTGTGGCACCCCGTAGTGTCTCAACAATTTCCACATTGACTGCCTATCCAGGCTATCAAAGGCCTTCTCATAGTCTATGAAATTAATATAGAGAGATGAGTTCCACTCTTGGGTCTGTTCAATGATGATGCGCAGGGTAGCAATTTGGTCTATGCATGACCTTTCCTTCCTAAAGCCCGCCTGTTGATCTCGATGCTGGGGATCTATGGCTTCCTTCATTCTGTTTAATAATATTCTGTTGAAGACTTTGCCTGGGATGGACAAAAGTGTTATCCCTCTATAGTTAGAGCATGCACTAAGATCGCCTTTCTTTGGAAGCTTTATGAGTAGTCCCTCCTTCCACTCCTCTGGTATTTGTTCATCTTCCCAGATTTTCTTGAAGAGTGTGTATAGTAGTGTGGTGCTAGTTTCTATATCTGCTGTCAGTGCTTCTGCCGGTATACCATCTATTCCTGGAGCCTTCCAATTTTTCAGCTGCTTTATAGCTCTATGTATCTCTTCTTTTGAAGGTGGGTTGCAGTCTATAGGGAGGTCACTTTCAGCTGGTGGTATGTCTTGCGTGCACTCTGGTGTTGGTCTATTCAGTAGTTCTTCAAAATGTTCTACCCATCTCTTCATCTGTCCTTCCGCATCAGGTATTGTCTTTCCATCTTTGGTTTTCACTGGCCTCTCTGGCTTACTGTACTTACCAGATATCTTCTTAATTGTATTGTACACGTCCCTAATATTACCATGGTACAGTGCTTCTTCCGCTTCTCTTGCCAGCAGTTCCAAATAGCTCCGTTTGTCTTTCCTTATGTGTTTCTTTACATTTTTGTTCGTTTCGGTGTATTCTTCCAGTGCTTTTAATTTCGTAGCCCGTGTGCGGCTGTTGTTTAATGTTGCCTTCTTTCTTTTTCTCTCTTCAATAATTTTCATGGTATCTGCTGATATCCATTCCTTCGCTTGTCTTTTGATAGGGCCTAGCACTTCTTCGCATGTTGATGTTAATATACTTTTAGTTTTTTCCCATGTTTCCTCTATCGTCTCTTCTTCTATTAGTTCTTGTAGTACCTGGAACCTATTGGACATATGAAGTTTAAATTCGTTGAGTTTAGATGGGTCCTTTAGCAGGCCTGTGTTGTACCTGTATTTCCTTTTGTTTTCCAACATGTTTTTCTTCAGCTTGAGTTTTACTTTAGCTACCAGTAGGTGATGGTCTGAAGCAACATCAGCTCCTCTCTTGACGCGTACATCCTGAAGTGATCTCCTGAACTTTTTTATGATACATATATGGTCTATCTGGTTTTCTGTAGATAGGTCGGGTGATACCCAAGTAGCTTTATGTATCCTTTTATGATGAAAGAGACTACCGCCAATGACTAAATTATTTGTGGCACACAAGTCAGCAAATCTTTCTCCGTTTTCGTTCATCTCACCTAAACCCTGCTGTCCCATACATTCTTCATATCCTCTGTTGTCGCTTCCAATCTTAGCATTGAAGTCGCCCATGAGTATAAGGATGTTTCTTCTTGGGCGGTTCTGGATAATGGTCATTAGCCTGTTGTAGAATTCGTCTTTGTCCTCCTCTTTGCTGTCATTTGTTGGGGCGTAGGCCTGTATTATGTCCATGTTTATTCGTCTTATTTTAGTTTTAAAGGTAGCTGTTATGATCCGCGGGCAGTGTGCCTCCCATCCGATGAGAGCCCTTTGTGCTTGGTTTGATAGCATGAGTGCAACTCCTTGAGTATGTGGTGCATTTTCATCCTCATGACCTGAGTACAGCAGTAGCTCTCCTGATATCAGCCTTTTTTGTCCTGAGCCAGTCCACCTTGATTCGCTGACACCCAGGATAGCTATTTTATAGCGTCTCAGACTTAGTCTTTACAGAAACGGTATTGTCAGTGGTCCTTTTGTCTGGAGCCAAATTGACAGGAGCCACATGAATGTGATCTTTGTCACAAAAGGTTTTCAAGGAATTCTGATTTAACAAAACACAAAACAGCAGTTCATTCAGGAGTTAAACCATTTGAATGTGATGTTTGTCAAAAAAAGTTTTCTCTGAGTTCTAATTTATATGCACACAAACAAGTTCATTCAGAAGATAAACCATTTGAATGTGATGTTTGTCATAAAAAGTTTTCATATAGTTCTAGTTTAAGGAAACATAAAAAAGTTCATTCTGGAGATAAGCCACATGAATGTGATGATTGCCATAAATATTTTTCTAAAATTTTTGCTCTAAGCAGCCACTAGTAACACATGAATGTGATCTTTGTCACAAAATGTTTTCTGGCAATTCTGATTTAAGGAAACACAAAAGAGTTTATTCAGGATAAACAATTTAAATGTGATGCTTTACAGTTCTACTGTAAGCAAACATAAAATTGTTCATTCATGTGATAAACCATTTGAATGTGATGTTTGTCATTAAAAGTTTTCTCAGAGTTCTAATTTAAATAGAAACAGATGATTTCATTCAGGAGAAAATCCATACTAATGTGATGTTTGTCATAAAAAGTTTACAGACAGTTCTATTCTAAGCAAACACAAAAATAATCATTTAGTAGTTAAGCCTTATGCATGTGATGTTTGTTTTAAAAAGATTTCTCAGAGTTTTAGTTTTAATAGACACAAAAGATTTCATTCAGGAGATAAACAATTTGAATGTGATGTTTGTCATAAAAGGTTTTCAGACAGTTTTAGTTTTAATAGACACAAAAGATGTGTATCATAAAAAGTTTTTAGACAGTTCTACTCTAAGGAAACACAAAAAAATGCATTAAGTAATTAATCCTTATAAATGTGAAGTTTGTCATAAAAGGTTTTCAGACAGTTCTAAGTTTAATAGACTCAAAAGAGTTCATTCAGGAAATATGTCAAATGAATGTGATGTTTGTCATAAAAGGGTTTCTAAGAGTTCTTACTTAAATAAACACAAAAGAGTTCATTCAGGAGATAATCCAAATGAATGTGATGTTTGACACAAAAAGTTTTCAGACAGTTCTTCTCTAAAGAAAACCAAAAAATATTCTTTTAGTTTTAGTAGTTAAGCGTTATGGATGCGATGTTTGTCATAAAAGGTTTTTAAACAGTGCTAATTTAAATAAACATAGAAAAGCTCATTCAGGTGTTAAGCCATGTGAAAGTGATGTTATAGTAGCACAAAGAAATTCATATATGAGATTTTATAAATATGATATTTGTCATGAAAACTTTAACCAGAATGGTGGTTAATAATATGTTACATTACTTAAATTGTTCAAGCATCAATAGAATAGAATTTCTTATCTTTAACTCATTCACAATCTGTATATGTTAATAATAGGATAATGTTTAAGTTCTACTTCTAGGTCACTTATATATATTTATGTATATTTGTAAAAATTGCAAAAGGTTCATTGCATAAATTTTAATGTAATTTACAGGTAATAGAAGACTGTTCTTAATAAATTATAATAGCAAATTACCCATTTTTCACCATCTTTGCTGCTAAACATTTATAGTTGATCTTTTTCTTTGGTCTCATCGAGGTTAAGTGGGGTCATTTACTAACACAACTATCAGTTTCTAATGCTTGAAACAATAACACCACATACAAGTTAAGCATTAAAAAGCAAGAACAATAAACCTGCAAAGGTTATGTTTTGACATTTTGGTATCATATTTTTAGCAAAATTGTTGTTTTGATGTGTTTAATTTTGTATTCTTTATTTTTAAAAACACTTTAATGAAAATGTTACTGTAGTAAACTGGTATAAGATTGTAACATGAAATTAAAACTGCTAACTAAATCTATCAAATTCTTTTTATTGTTTTACTACCAATGTCTGTATTCTAACATTATTAATTCCAATAAGACCACTGTGTGTTGAATGCTGCGGTTAATTTGAGCCTCTTCTGATTATTTAATGCCTTAACATGCCAGGTAGTTGAGGTCAGTGTCAGACAACAAAGGCTTGATTGGCATGTCATGTAAAGTTAACATTTGACTTTTATGACAGTATAAAAATTCTTCTGCAAATTATTAGTACATTTTTTTAAAAATATGTTCATTGTTATACTTATTCAACTTCATTTAAAAGCAAAAAGAAATGTAGTGTCTTTCTAATTCTCATTATGGGTACTGTAAACCATTTGAAAAAATTTATATTAATATATTCAATAGCACATTTTACACCACCTTGTCGCACCCTACATACACATGTTAATATGACTTCCAACACAATTAAATTTTGATTTAATACAATTGTTGAAAATATGCAGATGTATTAACAGAGAAATTAGATATTTTTACTTTTCCTCAGCCTATAGGCTATTATATTTTCCAAGACCACTACCACACATTATAACAATAATGTTATTTGTTTTGCTAGGCCTTTAACATAGGATCCATTATTGTAAAAAACATTTGGGCCTCGTATAGACTTATATATATATATATATATATATATATATATATATATATATATATATATATATAAAATATATAGCAAGTATTAGGCCTCTATATAAATATATACTAGCCGGCTCAGCCAGGCACTGCACTGGCCTCTTTGAAAAACCTATCTGTAAAGAACCATGACTTGTGTGTTTAGTAATCAGCATATAGGGTACCCGGCTTTGCCCGGGTTTAGGAAATATATTACTTTTCTAATTAACCCGAACCGACCACAAACGAAATTGCAAACATAACACAAATAAAAACACAAACGAAAACAAAAAAGTAAACGAAAACTAATCCAAATGCAAACAAAAACGCAAACCCAAACACAAAGAAAACACAATCGCAAACAAAAAAGCAAATAGAAATACTAAAGCAAACCATAACTCAAATAATTCAAATAAACGTCAACATAAATACAATCTTAAATCCAAACATAAACGCAAAGTGCTTACAGTCTAGCTTGGGGCAACGCTGGAACCGCTTGATTAAACTTAGTAAATGACTATAGTACCCTAACTTATTCATAGTCTTTTAGCACCCACTTAAACGAACGTAGGGGACATAGCGAACACGGTAAGGCCTGGGGCGCCAAATAGCACCCTGTCGGGGCACTAGATGGCGCCCTTATTCGATTCAGTTAAACTAGTTAAAGACTTAAGTAACCTTTCTTATCCATTGTCAATTGCACTGTTTAAAACGAAATTATGCACCATAGCTCTCACATGGGAGCCCAGAGCGCTAAACCGAACCCTGTCGGGGCGCTTGCGGACGTGCCTTATTCAAATTAGAGAACGACTATGATACCTCAAGCTTATCCGCAAACAGAAAGATAGAAGTAAACATAGAGTACATTTAGGAGCGGCTTCTAAACTGTTATTGATTACAAATAGTATTTAGTAAACAGTACGTTCAGTGTATACAATAAATTGAAGGCAGTATTTAAAATGTGTTTTACTTATCATATTGCACTTTATCAATCTCCGCTAATTATGTAATTATTTTTTTTCCCAACACCAAAACACGGTAATAAAAAGTTTTGTTTTTCCCGCGATGTAAGGTTTTTTTTTTAAAGGGAAGTAATTGTGTTTTCCTGATTTATCATGAGGCGTTATTAGTGCTAGATAACTAAGTTTGGAAATTGAAATTTTTTTAGAACACCTTCAATATTAATTTTGTAACCAAATAAGTTTAGATTATAAGCACTTTAGATATATTACATTAGGGCGATCAAGTCTATATTCTTTTACTAAATTGAATCAGGCGCGTCCGCCGGCAAACAGCAGGGTGCGATTTGGCGACCTACGCTATCCCGTGAGCACTATGGCGCCTAAGTTAGTTTTAAGAAGAACCCTACATTATTGACAAGGCGGCACACGACATTTGATAATTAAACCAAGCCCGGTTCCGTACGCGGCGCCCCTATAGAAGTGTAATCGGGGGCTCACGAGAACGCCACTCCACGTCTCCGATGCTTAGGCGGTGAGTGATTAACTGTGATACTACGGTGAGTGATTAGCATACACGCAATGCTTTTATATGCTGGGCAGTAGTGTAGACAAAGCCGTGCCCCGATAAATATGATCCTAGCGCAGGGGTTGTTTACAATTAAATAACAGTTTTAGAAAACGAGGCCATTCGTCTAAGAATATATGACTGGTAAACCAATGATTAAGACTTTAATTGCCTTTTATGCATTACTACACCTTTCATCCGATTGCCATGAAACTTTGGAATGTTGCTGAGAATACTTCAAGGAAAACAAAATTTTGCACGGGTGACGCCCCGGCAGGGTGCAATTTGGCGACCCGTGGTATCCCGTGAGCACTATGTGCGATAGAGAATGGATAAGATGGGGCATTATAGTATATATATATATATATATATATATATATATATATATATATATATATATATATATATATATATATATATATATATATATATATATAGGGCCTACAAGAGTTACAATGCGAATTAATAAAAGGTGAATACTTATTTTTTTATTCTTAATTGGCTGAAGAGTATATTTAAAAACTTTATTTAGATCTAGATCTATTTAATACTAGATCTATTTATCTTTATCATCTAGATTCTAGTCTTGTAACAAGAAAGATTGAATACTGAATAAGTAGGTCTAGGTCTAGAGATCTACGGGTTTGTTTGATTATTAAAATTATATTTTTATTTTTTTTTATCTCACGGCCCAGCGCCTCGAAGCAATTTACAAAGATGGCGGCTCGGTTTCGTTTTCATTAGGACTTACACTTAGAATTAGATCTTACATCTTAGATAAGAATCTTAGTATAAGTCAGTATAAGACAAAATAGTAAAGTAAGTTAGCAGAGAGGGATAAACAATAAACAGTGATTTTGAACCCATCTTCAATTTTAGTAATAGAAAATAGTAAATACCCATTTCTTATTATGGGCCTATACTTATAGGCTAGTAAATAGAAATACGGTAATCTATCGTTTTGGGTACGTAAAATCGCCCGCGGCTATTAATGTACGAAAATGTTACCTCATTGTCAATGCTTAAATAGTAGTATTTCTCGCTAACTTGGAGGCGTGGTCGGTTGCTAACAACAATATGGCGCCCGGACCGGACGTTTGATTTCCGGCGATTTTTCGGCCAAATTCCAGAGACCTTCAACTAATTACATTTAAAAATGTTTACCACGCGCAAAATGGCGGGATTTCCGTGTCATAACAACAAACCATAGGTGGCAGGGTTAGATATGCCAGAAAAGCATTTTAAAATTTGGTTTGGAGAACGGAGGCTAAATTCAAAAGTTGGTTTCATTAAAATTAATAGAATTTTTAAAATATCAACAGTATAGGTACAGAAATGAGCGAGAACGTAAAGCACTATTAGTTTTATCAGTCTATGAAAAAAGAAATCAAATATTGTGAGCTGTTTTTTTATAAGACCGGCGTCCGTATCACAACCAATTTATTTTTATTTTTTAAAAACCACGTGACTGCTATTTGATGATTACTAGTGAGGAACTCTGGGTGCATGGCCACTTAAAAAGTCTAACCTGATGTGTGGTTTTCTTTACCTTCAAGGGTTAGAAGAGTTGTCATGGAGAGATGTGTTGGACATGGCAGTGATTGACAATAAATATTAAATTAAGTAATTTAGTTTAAAACGAACTAAAAACTCCAAAGTTAGTGCCTAATGGATTAAATATGGATGTCTATTATTCAGTGGTCATGTTTAAATTGATAATTGCGTAAACTCTAGATTTAGTGAGAAAAACTATTAAATAGAGGTATATTGTGATATGTTTGTGTCAAATATTATAGATAAATGGATAATAAACCTAAATCAATGGCTAAATATATCAAATAGGCCAGAAATTAACTTTAAACAGCAGTGTCTGCGAACAAGATTTACTATATAAACAGCAGACGTGTAAAATAGAGTGACTTCCCCCTGAATCTTATAAAAATAAAACTTAAACAAGATGGCTGCTATAGTAGTGCTATAGTAAATGAGCATGGTTGCATCTGTTGGAAACATCGCTAGTCTTCATTTATTAATGAAAAGTTTTAATTCAATTGTTTAAAAACAGATACATAAATGAAACAAGGAAACATTTTTGTATTTTAAAAAACATAAATCCTCCTCAAAATGTGAAATAATTATTAAAATTTAAGGAGTCACCTGTTTTTCACATTACAAGTCGCTGGGCGATTTTACGTACCTAAAACGATAGATTACCAGAAATTATAATTAAGCCTGGCTAATCTATCGTTTTAGTTTTAGGTAGATCTATTTAAAATCAGTAGAGGCTAACACGGAGGCTAATTGAAAGGATGCTCGTAATTTGGTTATGTCATGTAACATATTTACTATTTTTTTAATATAGGCTAATGAATGATCCAAAAATAATCACGTTTTAAATGTTTAAGAATATATAATATAGATCTAGATCTAAATTTTTAAAAGTTATTCATATGCATGTTTATTTCAGTTTTGATTAGGCTTAATTAGTGTGTTTTAGCAATGTTTAATTAGGGTAATTTATAAATGATAGCCATGTCATTGTAAAATGAATCTAACCCTCCTCCCTTACTGGACTTGAAACCTGTGTGTTATTCACAAAGCTTTGGATAATACATTTTGTCTCTCTGTATATATAAATGATGACAAACATTTATTGTTGTCAAAATTATGGTTAGAGATCTTAGATAAGGCAGAGTGAAGCATAATTTTTTACATTATGACTTGTGACATTGACAACAAAAATATGATGGAGGTTGGGGTTTGATTAAGGTAAAGAGAAGTAAAAAAAAATGTCATAAGTTACGATAGAATCACTAATTGATGAAAAGAAAAACCTGAAATAAAAATAGTGAACATTCAAACAATAAGAAAACATTCAAACTATATAGTAATAGTAAGATCAAATAAACATTAGTACAAAAAAAACGTGATTTTGTACATGGATACAAGTTGCATCTCACAATACTTCTAGAAGTGATGAGTTGTTTGTTAGGAAATTCAGTTTTAAAGGGCAGAATTAAAAAAAAAAGAATGCTTTGTAGGACCGACTATACAACAAGACAATCATATTTAAATACATTTTCATACGAATAGAAATGAAAGGGAAACTACTCTAAATGACATTTTCTTAAGATGGCTGCTGTTTTTAATAGCAAATGTACTATCTCGAACAGGGTTGATACAAATTAATTTCAGGTTATTTAAATTGACTTAACCATCAATGGTGATCAATTATTCAATTATCTATAATATTTTATTAAAATATACGAAAATAAAGACATATACATTAATTCACTCTCTCCCACATTACTAGTTTTGGCCGAATTTACGACGTTAAACTAAGATTTTACCGAAATACTAACCCTCCTCCCTTTCTGGACTTGAAACCTATGTGTTATTCACAAAGCTTTGTCCATGCTGAGTTTAAAATATTGTTAAGATTTGTATCTATTTTTTTTTTAAACAGTAATCACATTAAAATTGATAAAGTTAATGAGAAATGCATTCTAAACAGCATCACTGGCAGTGCGCATGACAGGCATCTGTCTTGCGTAGTGACAGACAGATGCTCACTCAAGTAGTTTTGTCAACCAGAAAAGTGAACCTATCAAATACAATTCATCAGGCCTATAAAATTAAGAGGCCTATCACATTAAAATGATCGCCTGTGACCGAAAGATATAGGCAAATTACAAACATTGCAGCCCACCTGCGTTCTTTTGTCAACCAGTGAGAGAAAACTCACAGCACAGTAAGAGCTTGTTCTAAATCTAGTCCAAGTACTTTGTTAGCCCAAGTCCTAATTAGTAAATCTAATTACTAGGTACTAATTAGTAATGTAAGCCTAGACCCAACACTAAAATCATTTAATTTTTCAGACCTCTTAAATCTTAATAATATAAACATTATTTAGCCTTATAAAAGTATATCAACAAAGAACAGTGAGAATATTAGACTAATTAGACTAATTAAAATCTATGAAATCAATAAGAATTAACAAAAATTATTTAAGCTATAACACATTTGAAAACAACAAATAATTAGGCATAAATATTTGTAAATAAGCACACAAAGGCTAATGCGCAATAATTTCAGGGATCAAAACAGATTAAAAAACAAAATAATAGATTGTTGTGGCTTTGGGGCTTTTAGAGTCATAGTATAATCCAAAAGCCAGGTGAAAGATCCATAATGAGACTTAATTAGCCTAATTACGCTAGCAAAATAGGTAAAAAAAAAGTGTCAAGTAAAATGAAAACTTATGTAAGCAGTGACAGAGGATACTGCTATACAGCTTCCGTATCAATAGCAATGACGTTACAAAAAAAAATATTGTTTTCATGACGTATCAATAGCAATGACATCACTCACAAAAAAAATATTGTTTACGTGACATGTGGGTGATTTTTTTTTCTCAAAATGAGTACAGAATATTTACAATTTTAACTCAGAAACAGATCAATCTAATAATACCCTACCTAACAGTGCAAGTTTGGAATCTTACAGATTGATATTTTAAGTTTTTAAGCAACTTAAAACTTTACCCATGTTTATGTTTGACCTTCATTGTCGGAAGCTAATTAAATTTTTTTTCTGGCAAAAATAGCTCTTTCATCTTCAGGTAGAATAAAATACGCTTAAAATCTGCCATTTTTCACGTGATAATCATTTTTTAAAAACCAAATTTCAAGAAAGTCACAAAACTGTTAAAGCAAAATTTTCAAAAAACATGTCTGGTTTTGGGTCTTCAAACAAAATATGTACGCCTGCTATAATTTTTTTACACGATCTTTCTGGGTCTATATATAGTTGTTTTTTAACTGTTGTAAAAGGTCCTTGAAATTTAAAAAAAAACTTGAAATGCAGTGTTTGTGAAAATTGCTGCTGTCACTGCTCTCATCCTGTTTTCTCCTCCCACCTCTTGTAAAAAAAATCAGCTATTTGCTTTGGGGGGGAGGTGGGGCGCTACATCTCTGACATTAGTATTAGTATAGTTCCTTCTGAAACCTTCTACTTCATAATGAAATATATGTGTCAACTTGTTGTGTGCCATTGAAGCCATTGACTCTGATTTCTTCCTGCTTTTCTTTTTGGATTTGCTTCCATAGCCTTTGTCCACCCAAGAACAAACTACAAGGCAGCAGTTGTTTGATTTTGGAGTTGTCTCTCCTAGAAGAGTGGCTGTCCCCAGCTAACGAGCCTCATCTGCCCGAGGGTTCGAACTCGAGACTTTTCGGTTTAGCAACCATGAGCTTTACCGACTCGACCACACCAACCCCACTTCTGAAGTGATTTCATAGTAAAAATAACGTTTCTGTAATCCTGCGATGTGTACTTACGAATTTCCACAATATTTTTTTTTACGTCAGCGCGCATATCAAGGTGGGGGACATTGGTGGTGAAATGGTGCAACATAAGGTTTTAGATTTTGATGTGGAAATTAGCCATATACCTGGGTATATTGTAAAAGCAGGCATACGACAGTGTACATTTGTGTTGTAGGCCTACCACTTGTTATAGTTCAGGCCTACTAAAAAATAATTCTTAGATATTTCTACACATTTCTATATTACCAACAGTAGAAAAAGTGACCACTGCCACTATAAACAGAGTTTTTTGTATTGTGGTTTACATGCATGGGGTAGGTCTAGAGATTGTACTAACATTTTAAACTATTGGATATATATATATATATATATATATATATATATATATATATATATATATATATATATATATATATATATATATATATATATATATATATATATATATTGGATATATTTTTTAATAGACTGATAAACCTAATAGTTCTTCAATCTTCAATTAATTTTTCTACTTCCCGGGCTAATATTTTAAAAGTTCTATCATTTTTAATGGTACCAACTTTTAAATATACCTTCCTTCTCCAAAGCAAATTTTAAAATGTTTTTCTGGCATATTTTGCCCTGTCACCTATAGCTTGTTTGTATAACATGAAAAACCCACATTTTTGCTCTTGGTAAACGTTTTAAAAACTAATTGTAAGAAGGTCACTGGAGCTAAGATGAAAAATCTTTGAAAGTCATGCATCTGGTGTGGACATCATATTGATTTTAGCAACGATCCACACCTCCAAGGTAACGAGTAATACTAATATTTTTGTCACAAATTGTGTCAAATATAATAGTAATAGATAATTGAATAATAAACCAAAAATCAATGTCCAAATATATCAATATAAGCCAGAAATTAACTTTAAACAGCCTAGTTTGCGAGCAAGATTTGCTATAGAAACAACGGCCAGCTGTAAATTAGGGTAGTTTCCCTTGAATCTCTAGCTTAAATGTTACCAAAAAACTTAAACAAGATGGCTGCTTTAGTAAATGAGCTAGGTTGCATCAAGTGAAAACATCGTTAATCTTTATTTATTACTGAAACGTTTTACTACTGATGTTTTAAAACAGGCACATCAAAAGTTTGTAACATTTTTGTATCTTTCAAAATGTGAATCCTTCTAAAAATGCCAACTAATTACAAAAATTTGATACGTCACCCTTTTTTTACTTTCTCGTATACAGGGTATAGAGAAAGTATTCTGATAGTGCACAAAAATCACATGAAATTTTGACGGTTTTCACCGTTTTTCACCTCAATCCTTCATCTGGAGTATGGAAGACTTATTTTAATCGGGCAAAAATTATAAACCCACATTTATCAAATTTTTGACGTTTTATGCATAATCGAGTCTGAAAAACTGGGCTTTTCAATACTTTCAGTGTATGTGTGTCTGTGAACACGATAACTTGAGTACAGTTACAGCTAGGTTGATAAAATTTCATATATAAGCATTATATCAAATTTCTAGTTCTGTATCAACTTTTCAGCGATTTCTGATTAACCGGAAGTGGAACTAATTCTACTTTAAATTTTTCAAAAGCCTATAACTTGAGTTCTGTTTTAGATAGCCAAATGAAATTTCATATGTAAGTAAAAGATCTAATTTTCCACCTTCTTTCAAATTTAGAGTATTTTCCGTTGACCAGAAGTAGTAATGGACGCTATTTCTAATTTCTCAAAAATGCTTGTGAATATATAAAGTACTAATAATATTCCGCACTATTATACACATTTTGTTTCGCATTTCTTTGGTGTGCAATTCTTTTTTTCTACAAGATTCTATTCTAATTTTAAAAGTTTAAGTACTTAAACATGGATTTAAAAATCATGTCTATATATAGTATATCCTGAGTTGCCAATCCCCCGTAGTGTTATATAAGAATATTCGAGAAAGCTTAGGGGAGATCACTACTGGCTTTTTAACATTACTAGCCTCTGCAGATTTTATGTACATAAAATCATAGATTACCTTAGTCTGTTAATTAAGAATAGTAAGGTGTACTTTTGACCTAATTTCTTTATTTATCTCGCAAGTGACACTTTAGTGAAAGTAGCTTTGTATATTCTTGTTTTAAAATGAACTTACAATCAAATAAACTTCAAAACCATGATTCTAATGTTATGCCGTGTATGATTAAACAACGGTTTGGGAATAATTCTCATGTCCTTAGGTGTGGTCACTATGTCAGTCATATACCCCCCCCCCTCCCCATTAATGCCATTTTATTATAATCTTGTGAAAAACAAGGCGCGTTTAGATGTGTGCTGCGCCCAAAGCCAATTATTTGGCCAGATTTATTATTTGTCATGTGGCCCCATATTTTAAAAACATAAAGCGTTGCGCTTTCCTCATTGATGGTTTTTTTTTTTCATTTTTTAAAGTGAAAATATGAATTGTTATGATTGCAGTTTTTGTAACATGGTATACTTACCTTCTGTCAATTTAAAAAGCATGGCATGTTAATTTTGTACAAATATTGTATAAAACAAAAAAAAATTTAAGTTTGATTTTATTTTCTACCATGATCCGCCACCCTCAGGCATATACAATACATTAATTATTTTATTTTTAAAATTGTTTATTGATTGTGTTAACTTCATTAAATTCATTTCTAAGATATTTTAATATGCTTCTGAGAAGTTTTATTGAAAAAACTTTGTTTTGACTATAGTTACTAGATCTATATAATCACCACTTTAACATTTAAATATCTAATCCTCAGTTCATTTATAAGAAGCAGCATGGGAGAGGCAACTGGTGATTTAGATTTACAGTCTGATGAGTTTAAAGAATTTTCAAATTCTGAAGATGTGAAGCCACTTCTATCTACAGTATTTTCATCTTCTTCTGACAAAAAAACAGAATTATCATTTTTATTTATTTTTAACTTTCCGTGATATCAAACCAAACATGACATTTATAAATTCACAGGATGATAAAACCGTTGTTACGCCAGATTTTTCATCTTCTACAGACACAAAGTCAGAATGTACAACATTTTCCTCTTTTGATGATGTAAAATTTCTAGTTCTGTATCAAGTTAAAGATCTAATTTTCCACCTTCTTTCAAATTTAGAGTATTTTCCGTTGACCAGAAGTAGTAATGGACGCTATTTCTAATTTCTCAAAAATGCATGTGAATATATAAAGTACTAATAATATTCCGCGCTATTATACACATTTTGTTTCGCGTTTCCTTGGTGCGCAATTCTTTTTTCTACAAGATTCTATTCTATTTTAAAAAGTTTAAGTACTTAAACATGGATTTGAAAATCATGTCTATATATAGTATATCCCGAGTTGCCAATCCCCCGTAGTGTTATATAAGAATATTCGAGAAAGCTTTGGGGAGATCACAACTGGCTTTTTAACATTACTAGCCTCTGCAGATTTTATGCACATAAAACCATAGATTACCTTAGTCTGTTAATTAAGAATAGTAAGGTGTACTTTTGACCCAATTTCTTTATTTATCTCGCAAGCGACACTTTAGTGAAAGTAGCTTTGTATATTCTTGTTTTAAAATGATCTTACGATCAAATAACCTTCTAAGCTATGATTCTAATGTTATGCCGTGTATGATTAAACAACGGTTTGGGAATAATTCTCATGTCTTTAGGTGTTGTCACTATGCCCGTCATATACCCCCCCCCCCCCCCCTCCCCATTAATGCCATTTTATTATAATCTTGTGAAAAACAAGGCGCGTTTAGATGTGTGCTGTACTTACCTTCTGTCAATTTAAAAAGCATGGCATGTTAATTTTGTACAAATATTGTATAAAACAAAAAAAAATTTAAGTTTGATTTTATTTTCTACCATAATCCGCCACTCTTAGGCATATACAATACATTAATTATTTTATTTTTAAAATTGTTTATTGATTGTGTTAACTTTAAGCTATCTATATTCATTTCTAAGATATTTTAATATGCTTCTGAGAAGTTTTATTGAAAAAACTTTATTTTGACTATAGTCACTAGATCTGTATAATCACCACTTTAACATTTAAATATCTAATCCTCAGTTCATTTATAAGAAGCAGCATGGGAGAGGCAACTGCTGATTTAGATTTACAGTCTGATGAGTTTAAAGAATTTTCAAATTCTGAAGATTTGAAGCCACTTCTATCTACAGTATTTTCATCTTCTTCTGACATAAAAACGGAATTATCATTTTTAACTTTCCGTGATATCAAACCAAACTTGACATTTATAGCTTCACAGGATGATAAAACCGTTGTTACGCCAGATTTTTCATCTTCTACAGACACAAAGTCAGAATGTACAACATTTTCCTCTTTTGATGATGTAAAACACCATATGACATTTCAAACTTCTCAAGATAAAACAACAGGATTTTTAATTTTTAAAGATATGCTACCTGCTGTATCAGCAGTATGTACAAGATCTGAAGATATAAAACCAGTATTAGCAATTTTATCAACAAGTGAAGATATAAAACCAGAATTAGAAACTTTATCAACCAACACAGAATTAGAAATTTTATCAACTACTGAAGGTATAAATCCAGAATTAGAAAATATATCAACTAGTGAAGATCTAAAACGAGAATTAGAAACTTTATCAACTAGCGAAGATATAATCCCAGAATTAGAAACTTTATCAACCAACAAAGATTTAAAACCAGATTTATGGACAAAGTTTTTAGATTCTGAGGACAAACAACAAAATGGACTTGAAGAAAAGCTAAAACTCTCTGAAGATGAAACATATCTGTCTGTTGATCCTCATAATTGTCATGAACAGTTTTTTCAAAGATCTAACTTGAATAAACAAGCTCAAGTAGGGGAGAAGTCACTTGAATGTGATGCTTGCCATAAAAAGTTTTCAGATAGTTCTAGGTTAAATGAACATAAAAAAGTTCATTCAGGAGATAGGCCATATGAATGTGATTATTGTCATCAAAAGTTTTCTAATAGTTCTGCTCTAAGCAGCCACGAAAAAATACATTTACTAGTTAGACAGTATGAATGTGATGTTTGTCACAAAAGGTTTTCATGGCATTCTGGTTTAGCGGAACATAAAAAAGTTCATTCAGGAGATAAGCCTCATGAATGTGATGTTTGTCATAAAAAGTTTTCTAAGAGTTCTAGTTTATATAGACACAAAAGAGTTCATTCTGGAGATAAGCCTCATGAATGTGATGTTTGTCACAAAAGGTTTTTAAGGAATTTTGATTTAGCGACACACAAAAAAGTTCATTCAGGAGAAAAGCCTCATGAATGTGATGTTTGTCATAAAAAGTTTTCTCAGAGTTCTAGTTTATATACACACAAAAGAGTTCATTCAGAAGATAAACCATTTGAATGTGATGTTTGTCATAAAAAGTTTTCTAAGAGTTCTAATTTATATACACACAAAAGAGTTCATTCAGGAGATAAACCATTTGAATGTGATGTTTGTCATAAAAAGTTTTCATATAGTTCTAATTTATATGCACACAAACAACTTCATTCAGAAGATAAACAATTTGAATGTGATGTTTGTCATAAAAAGTTTTCTCAGAGTTCTGGTTTATATTCACACAAAAGAGTTCATTCAGAATATAAACCATTTGAATGTGATGTTTGTCATATAAAGTTTTCTCAGAGTTCTAGTTTAAATACACACAAACAAGTTCATTCAGAAGATAAACCATTTGAATGTGATGTTTGTCATAAAAAGTTTTCTCAGAGTTCTAGTTTAAATACACACAAACAAGTTCATTCAGAAGATAAACCATTTGAATGTGATGTTTGTCATAAAAAGTTTTCATATAGTTCTAGTTTAAGGAAACATAGAAAAGTTCATACTGGAGATAAGCCAGATTAATGTGATGTTTGTCATAAATATGTTTCTAAAATAAAGCGGCTCACGACATATTGGCTACCGACAAATAGTCTCCCGGCAATTGGGCTCGCGACATATTGGCTTTTGACAAAATGACTCCCGACATATTGGCTCCAGACCAATGAATAGCATGACCACTATTGGCAGAAAAGTAACGATTTTGTCCTACCTCCAATACCACTAAATACTCTTTTAAATGATCGAATGAAATTGTTTTTCATGAACCAACATTAATTCACAAACAAAGCGAGCCCTTAACAGCTAAATTTCACCAATTCTAAAGTTTTGATGTTTAATTTACAACAGAAAAGATTTGATGTTTAATTTACAACAGAAAAGATCTGTTGCTTAAAAGCGTGCACAGAAGTGTAAATGTACGATATATGTATATTTATGTATATATATGTATATTTATGTGTATATATATGTGTATATATATGTTGGCAGGTATCCTAATGTTGGCTGGTTATTGAATAGTTGTCACAGGTTGCTTGTTTTGTGTGTGTAGTTATATTCGTGGTTGGTCGTAGCTGGATCGGGGTAATGGTCCCCCCTCCCCTTCTCTCAAGACGCCGCCCGGTTCTCACGGCGCTGGGTTCTGGCAGGGTGTGACGGTGTCACGGATAATTTACGAGGTTCACAGTCGTGGATTGTGACCGGACCCTAGGTGTGTGCATGCTTTGTGTTCAATTTTATGTCCTGTCTCCCCAATGGTCGTCTGCTTAAATTTACGACCGTAATGTCGCGACGGTCAGTTCTTGTCAAACAGGTGGTCGGAAAGTGTGGGAAAAAGTTTGTTTGGATTCAGCCTATTTAAGAGGACTGTGTTCAGACCTCTGTCTCTTACACACCAAGCTAGGGCTATAGACCAGATGGCCGCAGAGGCTTGTTTAGTGGCCCAGCTGAGGTATTGTTGATATGGCCTGGTGTTTACACCAGCGGCCCAACACCTTGTTCCAGTGGCCCGATATTATGCTCGTGGCCTGATGTCTCGTTCTTGTGGCCCGATATTATGCTCGTGGCCTGATGTCTCGTTCTTGTGGCCCGATATTATGCTCGTGGCCTGATGTCTCGTTCTTGTGGCCCGATATTATGCTCGTGGCCTGATGTCTCGTTCTTGTGGCCCGATATTATGCTCGTGGCCTGATGTCTCGTTCTTGTGGCCCGATATTATGCTCGTGGCCTGATGTCTCGTTCTTGTGGCCCGATATTATGCTCGTTGCCTGATGTCTCGTTCTTGTGGCCCGATATTACGCTCGTTGCCTGATGTCTCGATCCAGTGGCCAAATGTCTCGCTCTGGGGCCAGATGTTTGTTTTGGAGGACGGATATGTTGTCCTTGTGGCTGGGGAATCGCCCTGCCTTTTGTGTGTGACGAACTGGGTCGTGTAAGGAACTCGTAAACATTCATGATAGGATAAAATTGTGGTTGTATCTAAAAATGTAAGTGATTTATTTTTTTTTAACATGTATTAAGAATTCGAGGGATGTTTCCTTTATTATGAAAACTGGCCAGACCTTATTTGTATCCTTTTGTTTTTTGCTGGTAAAATACATTTTTTGTGAAGTTAAATAAATGCATTAACTGGGTGTTTACCAAGTTTTATTTTTAGTGTAAAATTAATGTTGTATTTGTTTAGATGTTAATTAGTTTTTCTCAGGTCTATTAGACTCCTTTGTCACCACGCAAAGGTGCACGGATTTGAGAGAATAATGGTCTATACCATCTTACCATGTCTCTCTTTTAATCGGTTAACAAAAACAACCCTCCCCTTACATTTTGATGTCAGAAGTGGGATCGCAGATGATCCCCCTTTCTCGAACAACTAAATCCCCCTAACATGTATATATATATATATATATATATATATATATAAATAATTATAAACTAGCCGGCCAGGAACCAGAATTTTTTCCATGCATCCACCGCCCCCCCCATGACTTGTGTGTTGTGTTCAGCATATACCCGGCACAGTGGCGTGCAGAGGGGGGGGCGGAGGGGGCCCAGGCCCCGGGCAGCCACATCAAGGGGGCATCCAAAGGGGTAAAAAAAATTGTTTTTTTTTTTTAATTTAAATTTTTTTTTTTTTTTTTTTTAGGAAAGCTAAATGTCTACTAAGTTTTGTCTACCTAGGCAGAATTATCAAATTATCACAATTTGCCGAATTCACCGAAATGTGTATATACAATCAACACATGGCACTGATATAGTCATCGTACTGTCCGTGTCGTACAACCTTCAGGGAGAAAGGGGCATCGGTGAGGGGTAGTGGTGTAGTAGTCATTGATATTCCCCGAATAAATGTATGCAGTCTTTCAATTAATAGAGTATCTGATACTTGTGTAGGTAGGGGCATCTTTTAGAGAACACGCCCATAACAATTTTATTCACTTGTGGTCATCCATAGAGTATTAAAGCCCATGATTATAATTTACACACTATAGGAGCATCTTTTAGAGAACACGCCCATAATCATTTTATACACTTGTGGTCATCCATAGAGTATTAAAGCCCATGATTATAATTTACACACTGTAGGGGCATCTTTTAGAGAACACGCCCATAACAATTTTATTCACTTGTGGTCATCCATAGAGTATTAAAGCCCATGATTATAATTTACACACTATAGGGGCATCTTTTAGAGAACATGCCCATAATCATTTTATACTTTGTGGTCATCCATAGAGTATTAAAGCCCATGATTATAATTTACACACTGTAGGGGCATCTTTTAGAGAACACGCCCATAATCATTTTATACACTTGTGGTCATCCATAGAGTATTAAAGCCCATGATTATAATTTACACACTGTAGGGGCATCTTTTAGAGAACACGCCCATAACAATTTTATTCACTTGTGGTCATCCATAGAGTATTAAAGCCCATGATTATAATTTACACACTGTAGGGGCATCTTTTAGAGAACACGCCCATAATCATTTTATACACTTGTGGTCATCCATAGAGTATTAAAGCCCATGATTATAATTTACACACTATAGGGGCATCTTTTAGAGAACACGCCCATAATAATTTTATACACTTGTGGTCATCCATAGAGTATTAAAGCCCATGATTATAATTTGCACACTGTAGGGGCATCTTTTAGAGAACACGCCCATAATCATTTTATACTTTGTGGTCATCCATAGAGTATTAAAGCCCATGATTATAATTTACACACTGTAGTGGCATCTTTAATGTAATTTGCTTATATTCATCATAATACTTTTGAAGGGCATCCAAACAGTAATTATGCCGGCATACATTTTATATATCATCAGGGCATCTTTAAAGTAATTTACTTGTATTCACGTTTGTATTTATATAATTACAGCAATTATGCCCATATTCGTTTATATATTATCGGATATTTATTATGCTTATATTCATTATTGGATGTCTGAAGGGCATCCCTACAGTAATTATGCCCTTGTTCG
The DNA here is from genome assembly GCF_028476545.2 of Physella acuta. Lineage (NCBI taxonomy): Eukaryota > Metazoa > Mollusca > Gastropoda > Physidae > Physella > Physella acuta. The sequence goes on along the minus strand of NW_026732665.1, from coordinate 182,235 downwards.
CTTTATATTTTATCGGGCATCTTTATTATGTTTCTATTCATTGCATAATGTTTGTAGGGCATCCTTATTTATTATGATGGACGTAACGGCATTCGTAGACTGATTAGCACACAGCCTATTGGTTTTTTTTTATTCTAATGATATTCTTTATTCATGGCCATTTGGATTTTTGTGTACGGTTAAATACAAACTTTCAAGTCCGTACTGTTTTGATACACTGGGCCGGGCCGAGTTAACTTCATTCTAAAGTTGTCCTTAAGTCTCACACTTCTTAATTAGGGGTCATCCATTTATGACGTCCACACTGGGGGGGGGGGGGGGTCCGAAAAAAAATGACTTTTGTGGACGCGTGTGGACAGGGGGAGGGGGGGGGGGGGTTGGCCCAATGTGGACGTCCACACAATAAATCTAACATTATTTTTGGTAGTGTGAAAGAAAAATATTTCCTTGCGAAGCTAACGTTCATCTGTCCTATCTCTCTGGCCCACCACCCAGCTTGGGTCTATGCCCTCGCTTAACCTCGAATACAATAGGATCCAATTACCTGTTTCCCCTCATGTGCATCCCTTGTCAAATACCAGGCGACCTGCACTTCTCTAGGTCATCCCAGTTCAGTTGTGAGACGGGAGAGGGGTGGAGGGGGGGGGGCATAGCACGCTGTCCTTGTTCAGGTGTGGGACAGGAGGAGGGGGGGGGGGGTTAATACACACTAGCATCAACGTTGGACTCAGTAATATAACAGTGTCAATGCCACTACAAGTGTGCGAAATAATGGCTAGTCAAAACACCGCGAAATATGCTAAATTAAATGATTTGTATCAAAAGGCTTATCCTTCCAAATTGAAATATCAACTTCAAAAAGAGGTTAATAGCCTATGGCTTAATTTAAAGAGGCAGCCAGAAGAACAATTTAATTAACAGCTAAATTAAGGGTCTGACATAGCATAGTGGATTTTTAAACACAGTCCGATGTAGAAGTGTTGTTTTTTTTTTAGGGCTGGCAGCTTTAGCCAAACAAGGTACACTTCTGTTATATTCAAGGTTCAGATACTTTGAGAGTATCTAGCATCACCCATCTCTTTAAAGAGTTGACGTTTTGACCAAGTGGTTTAGAGAAAAAATCTGAAACATCTCTAGTTCAATGCACACTCTCACCTGTATTAGTTACACTATAGGAATTCCTAAACAGGCCAAGAGAGAAACATCCCATCAATAAAGGCGTGTCTGACGCCCTAATTGTAGACACGGTCAGCGTTTTTGTCCCTGCGGTCCCGGGTGGTAATACAATACCGGATGAGACTCTTTTGTAGTGCATCACAGCCCCCCCCTCCCCACCACGACACGTCCCGCAATTGTTTCCCCCCTTTCCAACCCCTCACCCCCCCCCCCCCCCCCCAAGTTCCAACCATTTACTCCATTTGGATTTAGCTGGCTGTAGTCAACGTTTTCATCTCAATTAAGATAAGTACAATTTTTTAAATAAATTATATAAATATATGTATATATATATATATATATATATATATATATATATATATATATATATATATATATATATATATATATATATATATATATATATATATATATATATATATATATTATAAGTATATATGGGGGCATCTTCCGCTTGAGTTTGCCCCGGGCATCTACATAGGTCTGCACGCCACTGACCCGGCATAGCCCGGATTTAATATATATATATATATATTACCTTTTTAATTAACCCTAACCACAAACAAAATTGCAAACATAACTTGAGTACTGTTTCACATAGAGAAACGAAATTTCACTTAAACGTAAAAGATCTAATTCTCTGCTTTCTTTCAAATTTTGAGTAATTTACGTTGACCGGAAGTAGAACTTTACGCTATTTCCGATTTCTAAAAAAAACGCATATGAATTAATGAAGTACTAGTTTTCCGCACTATTATTTAAATATTTTTTTCCGTTCACTTGCTGCGCAATTCTTTTTTCTTTTATGCTACAGGGTCCGTAGCGGACCTTGAATCCTTGAAAAACCCTTGAATTCAAAAAAACATCTCAAGGCATTGAAAAACCCTTGAATTTCCCCAAAAATGAGCAAAACCCCTTGAATTTTATAGGTAAACCTTGAAAACCGTGCGTAAATCGAATTTTTAAAAAAAAATCAATTCTGATGGATCTAAACTTTTTCTGGTTTTTTTTTTTGCCGTGGGTCTGCGTTAACTTCGGAGTCTATTTCCAACCCTCTCCTTTGCTGAGCCTCGCGGTATGACCCCAACCTGACCAGTTTTGCATAGGCTCTTCCTAACCTAGATTCTAAATAGTGACGTAGATAGCCGCATAATTTAGCATCGTTTTTTCGGATATCTCCGTTTACGAACGAGTTACTAGATTCTAAATCTAGATTCAGTGTTTTCTGTTAGGGCCTACCTACTTGTACGGTTTTGTCCGTAATTTTTCGATTTTGACACCCCTGTTGCGGAATTAGGCCGCAAATGTTACGCAAAAGCCCACAGTAAACATCAAAATCGATTTAGTGTCGACCTTTTTTTTTCTTGTGTTAAATTTCCGTGTTATCCGGTTCTATGGTTTCAAACATCTTCAATCATAACAATCGACGCCCCCCGCCCCCCAAATCCCTTCCCGACAATATCTCGGCAGTCGTTGGCTCTATTTATATTGTGAACTTTATTGACCCCGCGAGTGGTCTGTTGTCTCCTGATCGGTGATGTCCGTAAAGAAAAAAATTGGAATGTGGCCTAAATCATTAAAATTCTGGTCGCGCATGGAAATTATCTCGATTATAATTAAACCTACATCTAGAACTAATATTTTTTCTTCAAGAAAATAAGCCTTAGGTTTAAATAAAAAAAGAATAGCCTGAACTATGCAAGCGTAGGTTTCTATTTATTTAAATTAAAATTTTCTCGGTGTGGGTTAAACACAAAAGGGCGAAACGTAGCTGCGGAATTACGGGTAAATAGCGAGACATAATTTATCGAATTATTGTGTTCTGTTATTTTAGATGTGCGAGAAGACACGTTTTTACGAACCTAGATCAATCACGGTTCTTTGTGTACCCCACGATAGCAGATGTTTCGGTCACTGCGACCTTAGAAGGTCTTCTAGGTCTATCTCAACTTACAGTGACCTCGCAGTATATTAATAATTAATATAGTCGTGGATCTTGATCTAGCTTTTTAACTATTAACCAACAAGATTTCCTAATACCAATAGGCATATTTATCACGTTCGTTAAAAAAACCAATAGCAAATGACGTAATCGTCAATCTCACGTGGGCTATGGACCAAATACACATTGACTGTATCAGATGGGTGAGGCTGTAGACAGAACTTTTTGATGTCATTCTTGACATGGCTGTCTGGTTATTTATGACGATAGAGGTTGGGGTAAAATTCGCATTAATTACGTGACGTCATCAATGGACTACCGCTAGGCTAAGTAATTAAAAAAAAACTAAATCCTAACATTACCAGCTCATTAGCATCGCCGATTGTCTTCTTAAATAAACCGGGAGTGATCTCCCCTAAACTTTCTCGAATATTCTTATATAAAATAACAGGGGATGGGAACTCGGGCTATAGACATGATTTTTAATCCATTTTAAATACTTAAAGTTTTAAAAATAGAATAAAATCTCGTAGACAAATTAATTGCACACCAAGTGAACGCGAAATAAAAAAGCGCATAATAGTGCGCAATATTATTATTACTTTAAAAATTTACATTAGTTTTTTGAGAAATCGGAAGTAGCGTAAATTACTACTTCCGGTCAACGGAAATTACTCAAAATTTAACAGAAGGTAGAGAATTAGATCTTTTACTTACATGTGAAATTTAATTTATCTATCTGAAATAGTACTCAAGTTATAGGCTTTTGAAAAATTCAAAGTAGAAAAAGTACCACTTCCGGTTGTCAGAAATCGCTCAAAAGTTGATACGGATCTACGATTTTGATAAAATACTTATATATGAAATTTCATCAACCTAGCTGTAACGGTACTCAAGTTATCGTGTTTACACACGGACACACACACACACAGACACACACACAGACACACAGACATACGGACAAGATTGCAAAATTATGTTTTTCCGCATCAGTGAGATGCAAAACGTCGAGATTTGCAAAAATCTCGATTTTTTTTTTTTGCACGATTACAAGACTTTCTCTATACTTCGTATATACGAGAAAGTAAAAAAGGAAAGATTTTGCGCCGACGTAAAAAAAGAATTTGTATTTATCAAAAGAAAAGAAAAATAATTTGAAGGACTATGACTGTGCTGTTTTCACTCAACTTTACGGACACTTTTTACCGCCTCTCACTTCAAGGTCGCGCTGACCGTAAGACCTACGACACGAGACCACGCGCGAGCACAGTAGTGTCTCACGGTCAAGGCAGTTCTACAAACGCTGTTTATCTAATTTTAACGTGGTTGTCTTTAATATTGGGCTTACTGCTAGATTAAAGCGAAAACAAAAACTAAATCTGCATCGTTTTAGGTCATTGAACAAAATATGTACTTTATGTAGGTCTGCTATAACTTAGTTACACCATCTAGCAGGGTCTAGATTTAATTGCTTTTTACTGTGGTAAAACGTCCTTGAAATGTTTAAGAAGCCTCGAATTACCGTGTTTGAGAAAATTGCCGCTGTCACTGCCCCCTCCCATCCGCTTGTAAAAAAAAATACGCTTTTCACTTTGTCGGGCGGCTACATCTCTGACATGAGTATTACTAGCGTAGTTACTTGTGAAATTGTTTTAAAAAAACAACTTAATTCTGTTATTCCGCGATATGAACTAACTTAAAACTTCCACGATATTTCTTTACGTCATCATGTATATCATAGGTGGGGACATTGGGGTCGTCCATAAATGACGTCACACTCGTAGGGGGAGGGGGATCCGTAATCGTGTGACGGTGTGTGATGAGGGGATGGGGGGGGGGGGGGGGTCAGATCGTGTGACATCACACTTTTGCATTATTAAAAAGCAATGTTAGAAAACGAATTTTAGCATTTTAGAAAACTGTTTTAATAAATTGTAAAAGGAATTGATTAAAATACTCTATTTTAGACAAGATTTTGGGGAAAAAATCCTATTTTAAGAAAAATTAAACTGCAATCAAGGGGGGGGGGGGTGTAGGAGGGGTTATAGGCTGAGGTGTGACGTCATTTTAGAGGGCGGGGCCTGGCTTTTTGTGATGTGTGACGGAGGGGGGGGGAAGAGGTAATAATCTTTTAAAAAGCGTGAGGTCATTTATGACATTAAGCAGGATAATTTCTACAAGCATAGCTAGGTTTTTTTTTGTTTCTATATGTGTGCAGAGTCCTTTTTAAAGGACTATCAGACAGACTGTGATGACGCAAGGTTGCGTCGAGCTCAGGTAGATAGCAGAAGCAGGCTATAGCAAGTTGGTCAGACTAGTCAGAGAGAGAGACCAATGAAAATACGGGAACTGACCGGTCACGTGGGACGGTCAGCTGACCACTGAGGCGTGGGTCAGTAGTAGAGAGATAGGAGGAGTTGATAGGTAGCTAGCGAGGAGTAGTGAAGGTGTTAGGAAGCGGTTAGAGACGGTTGTAATATGTAGAGCTAGGGAACAGAAAGTTAGTGTTAGGATTGGTCATGGGAGTGCGTAGTTAGTAGTATAGTGAACAGTTAGTAGTAGTAGTAAACAGTAGAGAGTATAGAATAGGCTAATGAGGTAGAAACATGATTTTATACATTTGAATAAAGAACTTTGTATTTGGAACTGAACTGTGTGTTATTGGATTCATTCGTTTCGCATCGTAAAAATCCCCACCCTCACAACTGGTGCAACAAGAAGAACCACAAACAAGATCCTCATTTTGTACCCTCACAACTGGTGGAGCGCGGGTCGAGTACAGGAAAGACTGGGTATATCGGGTTACTCATGACGGAGTACATCTGGTGTACAGCTTTCTTCAACTCAACACAACAGCGGGTTTCTTCAACCGGAACGAGTGGATTACCAATACAAGGGAACAGTCAACATGTTCAAAAAGATAAGTACCTTCCAACATTTTTTTTTAAACGTTTGGGTTTATACCGTGCTGGATAGTTTGTGCCAGCGGTTTTTCTGCCTTACACATTCTTATGTTACGCCCTGTTGCCTTAGTTTTGTTTACTTTCCTCAACACACACACATACACATACACAACCATGAAGGCAGAGTTTCAATGCTATAAACGGGGCATACCATTAGACAAAACAGGAGAAGTTGGAACATTTGTAGAGAATAAGCTAGAAAACAAGATAGTCAAGATAGTAAGACATGTCAAGAACAAAAGCAGAGTTAGCGTTAGAATTAGTGAAACTGGAAGTACAGCACATAGATAACACGCAACTGCCCAAGAACATCAACCCCATGACCAGGAATTTGACCCGGACCGCCCCCATAAATGATTTTGAACAACGGACAAAAGTGAAGTCAAGTCGAGTATTTTTGTGTTGATCTAAGTAGTCGAGGAAATCGGCGTGAAGTCGATACAGTTGAAGTCGAAGTCAGTGTAGTCAATCTGAAGTCAATAGTGTTATTGAAGTCAGTGAAGTATAAGTCAGAACTGAAGTCAAAGAAGTCATTTGAAGTCAGTCAAGTCAGTCAATAAGTTATTGAAGTCGTAGTTAAGGTCATAGTGACGTAGTTGAAGTCATGTTGCAGTCAAAGAAAATTCTTTGAAGTTATATTAAAGTCGTTGAGGTCATAGTGAAGAAGTGAAATCGTCGAAGTTATAGTGAAGTCTTTGAAGTCAAAGTGATGTCGTTGAAGTCTTTGAAGTCATATTGAAGTTGTTAAAGTCAAAGTGAAGTCTTTGAAGTCATATTGAAGTTGTTAAAGTCAAAGTGAAGTCTTTGAAGTCATATTGAAGTTGTTGAAGTCAAAGTGAAGTCTTTGAAGTCAAAGTGAAGACGTTAAAGTCGTCGAAGTCTCAGTCAGTCAGTGAAGTCTTTAAAGTTGAAGTCGTCGAAGTCAGTCAGAGAGGTCTAATTAAGTCAGTCGTCAGAGGAAATCAGTCGTTAAATTGAAGTCAGTCAGGTTACTGAAGTCAAAGTGAAGTCAGTCAAAGTGAAATAAGTCAAGTTACTGAAGTCAAAAGTGAAGTCAGTCATTAAGTCAAGCCAGCCAGTTTAAGTCAAGTCAGAAGTCAGATAGTGAGAGCTGCTCCACTATATGATCACGTGTTGAAATGTTGATTTGAAATGGCACGATATTATTGATATACACTCACATGTCTATTCTTTTTGTGAAGCTATTTCTAAGCTCTAGTAGTGTTTACGTCTATTGAGTTTATTAGGCTTTACAGATTGTTGTTAGATTAGAGTGTACTGATTTTTTTTGTTTGGTTATTTTGTAATATTATTTTTAATGTTTTTTTATGCCGCCAGACAAATGTTCAGCACGTTTAAATTTGGGATTGAGGTTTTTATTAAATGGAAGGTACCTCTGTCTGAATACTTGTCTGCGCGGGCACTAAGATAGTCACGTAAAACCATTGCTCATGGTCTCGTAATACAATTTCAGACCCACCAGCGCTATTCAGAATGAGACGAGATGAAGCCGACACTTCAAAGAGTGCCGCCACCTGAAACCCTGATTACGTTGAATTACCTGGACAGCGAACAGCCCTGCCGAACGGAGAGTCGCCCTGGTCAAGACAGCGGACGCATCGCCACCGCTTCGCCCCCGCACTGGGGTTGAATAACAGACCGCCAGCTACGTACACCTACGTCGGCACATACAAAGGGTAGACGACCCATCGTCCAAGTTCCCAGCCTCGGAACGTTACGTCATTGTTCGCCACCGCATCAGACAGCTCCAGTTCATCGTATAACCACTCTACGTGGACGTCTCAACCAGCGTTGAGTTTGTTGCGTCATCACATTGACCAACGAAAGTTACGCCTACACCCGCCTCACGGGAATTTACATCAAAACTCGCCACAACCCACCCACCACAGAGGAACGCCAGCAATTACATAACACTTACACATACACTTACACTGCTCGCAGAGCCCGTTCAACCAGTTACACATTCTACTAAGATTAGCTCAAGGCCAGTACACGACAACCTAGCCAGAACTGAGTTACACATGATTGAATTCAAACATACCATAACATAGACATACATTAGCAAGCAGTCACACCACAAGATCCAGAAACTAGAACAATGACATTTCTTTCAAGAACACAGACACAAGATTTTATGTTTTTGTAAACTGTGCTGTCCCATTTTGTATTTGATTTACATGATTGATGTTAGGGATAGAATAGAGTAGTAAGATAGATAGTTGTTGATGTATTAGATTAGTAGCAGACGCTGAAAAATATAATTTGTCAGCTACAGAAAGGGAGGGAGATATGTGATGACGCAAGGTTGCGTCGAGCTCAGGTAGATAGCAGAAGCAGGCTATAGCAAGTTGGTCAGACTAGTCAGAGAGAGAGACCAATGAAAATACGGGAACTGACCGGTCACGTGGGACGGTCAGCTGACCACTGAGGCGTGGGTCAGTAGTAGAGAGATAGGAGGAGTTGATAGGTAGCTAGCGAGGCACCCCATGCGAATGGCTATCTCTGTATCTGTCAATGATCGGATCATTGAGTAACTAATAGATATACGGTCACTTCCTGTGTGGATCAGCCGACAAACTCAATGATAATTGCTCCGACTTTTGAATCTATAAATAGAATAACAAAAGGAAGGAAACGAAATTTTAAACTGATTTCCGCCATTACAAAAATAACATGAAACCTACAGTTCACGACACATCGCATAGGAATTTAAAATAAATATTAGGCCTATAGGTTTAATACATATTTCTTAGAATATAGAAATTTAGATCTAGTGTTCTGGTTAGTAGTTATTTCATGTTTATTAGAATATAGTCTAGATTCTAGAATCTAATCATACGGCTGCATAAAAAGAAAACCCATCTGCCATCTAGATCTAGAGAAGCGGAGGTAAGAAGGTTAAATTAGTAATTTACATGATTTTTATTGTAGTTTCACTGTTTGTTAGGCCCAATTATTAAATCTTTAGATCAGAGGTCCAGCTTGATCATGTGTGGTATCTATTGTGGTGCATTGGAATGAAAAGCCCACATACTTAAATATAGAATCTAGTAGGCCTATACTATAACTGTACTGCCCTATACTTTAAATTTGTTACCACAAGAAAAAAGCCTATTTACTATTATTAGTTATAATTAAATTAAATTGAAATATTTGTTTATCTTTATAGTTTATAGTGAATGCATGCTAATGAGCATTATTCAAGCTGCTGTTATATTTAGGCTTATAGGCCTATATACTCTATAGCTTAGGCTATATACTATAGACTATATATTATATACCAATATTGTGCATAAAACTTAAAGCATGTAAGCATACACAATAATAATTATCATTAGACCTATAGTAACTAAGACTCATACTATTTAGTACTACTTTAATACTACCTTTAAACTATTAGGCATAATGAAATAATGATTAATAATTTCAGTGTTTTCCGCACTCAAGAGGAAGGAGGTTGCAGGGAACTTAGAGACTAATCTTTGCCAACATACTGGATTTCTGGTGATGACAATAGGAGCAAATAGTATGCGGCTCAGTTAATACTAAAAACAATTGATTTTAGTAATTAGTGGTAAGCTCTTTTTTAAAATAATATATTATAACATGGTATCGCAAAGGTTCAGGTTGTCCGATAAATGATAATTAGAGTCAGGTTTAGGACTATAGTTTAATGCTTGGTTAGTAATATGCATCAAGTTGGGAAAGACATAGAAATGGAAATACATAGAATTTAATGTGTTCATTCGCAAACGTTACTATTTAAAAATTTTTAGGCCTGCTATTTATTGCTGAATAATAAAATCACTATACTTATCCACTATATTATGTTTAAATAAAGTGAGTTTAGATCAGTCGAGTAAATAAATTTAATAGCAAGACATAACTAAAATTTACAATGAATATATATATATATATATATATATATATATATATATATATATATATATATATATATATATATATATATATATATATATATATATATATATATATTGCTATTTTATAAAAGTATGTAAATCACAGAACAAACATTCCTTTGTATTTTGTCTACAACTTAACAAAAATGCTACTACTTTGATGGATTGCACTAAATAGGGGTTAGCTTTAATTTAATAATTTGTGAGATATTCTTGCTAATCTATGTGTAAATTGCTTTTCAGGACTATGAGTGTGTGTTTGGTCATCCAGATATCATAACTACAACTGATGTTCAATTACAAGGGATATTAATCAGTCTCCGTGGACTATACACTGTGCCTAGTTTCATCCTCAGGTAACTGTACTATAGGCATAACCCATTTTTTAAAGTAATTATTATAGCAAGAGATAGCATTATATGTTAAAATAAATATAATGGATTTCAATCCAAAATATTTTATTAATTATTGTCTTTTCTTAAATTCTAATAAATCAGTGAGTTGTACAACATAGAGGGTATTATATTTGAATGATAATTGAAACACATATTGTTATAGAGCTCAAAACTATGTACTTATCTAATATAATTAATATACTGAAACAGTTTTATTGAAGCATATTATTTCATATTTTACCACACAGAGACTGATGTGTAAGCTTAAAGTAAAGACATCAAATCAAAGTATCAGCTATCAAGAGGGTAAATATTGATAGTCTACTTCATTAATCTTCAATATGAATGAACACAATTTTAAATCTATAATATTTGCTGATAATGTTTGTTTCTTGTTATTCATCATGTTCAGTGCTTTATCTTTTCAAAGTAATTAGTTATAGTAAAGAAATAGTAGAGATAGTAATATAAATTTGTAATGTATTTCTCTTGCTAGTTCCACAAAAGAATATTTCAAAATATTTTGTCTTTATTTCATTTACAGAAGAACATTCAAAATCATATTGTGATACACAAATCAAGCAAGTCTATAACCAGCAATATGATACAGGCCAAGAAAAAGCTGGATATTTGATTGGAAGGGTGGCACAAAAAAGATGGGTTATCACTAGGGAAACAAGCTCGGAATACAGTTCACTGTTGGGACATCAAGCCAAATACTTCTAAACTTATTTGAATCATTTTTGCTGTTTATTATAATTCATCCAATTGTCTTATTAAATATATAAATTTATATATATACACAATTCCTAATATAGAATTTCTAAAAATGTTTTATTATAATATTTAAAAATGAAACAAACATGTTCCCAGAACACACAAAATGTCATTATGTGCCCAGAACACACAAAATGGCAACATGTTCCCAGAACACACAAAATGGCAACATGTGCCGAGAACACAAAAAATGACAACATGTGCCGTTAACAATACTTCACTTTTTCCTTAACAATTTTACAAGCAGGTAATAAAGCCATAAATCTTTACTGTGGATATAGCCAATAAATAGGGTAACCTTCACTTTATGCAATTTGTAGTTTTCAATGCCTGTCCCATGCAAAGTATTTAGCCTAGTGTTTTGGGCCTTGCTTCATTTACTCAATAAATTATATAGGCATGAGAATTTTCATTTTAATCTGCAAAAGCTACATTCTGTACATTATTATTTTCAAACTACATCATATATTTTTCTCCTCTCTGATAAAAAATATTCCTCATATTGTTTGTGTCAAGTATTTTATTTTTATCTATGCAATGCTATATTCCTATTTTATAATAATTACTTTTATACAAATTCTTTTGAAAACTGTTCTTTATTGATTTGTATCATTTTCTTTATTTCTGAAAAATAAAACTTTGTTTGGGAATCCTTTTTTTGTTTCTGTACAAATTAATAAACATAAATACCTACCAGGCTTAATATCCAGCAACATTAAACAATTAAGTAAGGCCTATTGTTAGTAATGGTAAATTTTATACTAATTAATGTGATTTCTCCTGGCCACCTTGTTCTGAATACCTTCAACTGTGTCAATGTTGCTACCAACTCCAATAATTAAAACTGAAGTCATTTACTATGAAGTAAAACTTGGGTGTAATCCAAATCCACCCAGTTGCCGGGGGCAAGGTACCAAACATGATGTCCAGTAGAGGGTTAAGAAAGTATCATTATTAAATCACTATTAAACCCCTCCTCGCCTACGCCATTGCTTGTATGCATATGGACGTTATCGGAATGTAATGTATTGCTTATAAGTCGAAAATGCGAAAAAGACACGTTTAACATTACTAGTTTGAAGAATAACATTCATGTTAGCCGAAACAGGTGTATTCTAAAGTTGTTTAAATTCATTTTATTGTTCATTACGATTATGTTGTCGTAAAATATAGGCCTATTTTTAAAAAGCATAACTAAAAAGTGTTTTAACGCATTTTCTTCTTAGAAAAGCCTCACATGCATGATATCATTAACATTACGGCAAATCAAACCCTTGAAGAAGCCCCATCAACCATTCAATTTTTACGATGGGCAACAAATAAAACGCCCGCATCAAGGTACAGTCCTATGCTATCGACATTAGCTCAACCCCGGCAACTAACGTGTCCCAAAACCAAGAATTGAAATCTTGACCCATTATTCTGATTAATTAGTGGTTAAACATCTTTAGGCATCTGAAAACGTTAGTTTTTAATCTAGTGTACTCAAAAAGGAAGAACATAAAGCTTTATGCCGCCTTAAAAACCCAATCCCATGTTACGCAAGGCGTCGATAGAGAAAGAATAAGGCTTTGAGTCAGAACAGGCAAAGGCTTAGATAACTGCCAAAATACCTAATCTGTAGACCTCACAAGTCTAGACGATATATTTGTGCCTCTGTTTTTAGACTTTCAGAACAAATGCATGACTGTGATGTGGTCAGTAGGCACATAAAAGAGAAAAGTAGTTTTAATCTAAAGACTTCAAACATTTCTGAAGGACCGAATTTGAACTTGTAGGCGGTGGTGTCGATGCCAAAGTTTAGCGTCGTCCGCAAAGATAAGCTATCGTTATATCATCTCTATGCCCATATTGTGACAGATATTTACAAATGTGTCTAATATAGGACAGAATACATAGCTACTCAATAGAGATAAGCGCAATCATTTGTCCACGACTTAAGAAACCACTGTACTGCAAAACCCACCTAAATGGAAAATGTCTTAGACAGAGTTTCTTCCAGGCATCTCTTCGGGGGGGGGGGGGGGGGGGGGGGGGGGGCCTTTGCTCCCCCGAAAAATTTTTACCGCCCCCCCCCCCCCGAACGAAATGAAATTTATATAATTTAAATAGAAAATATATACTTTTAACAGTGTCCGCCCCCCCACCCCGAAGAAAGTCTACCGCCCCCCCCCCCGAAGAAAGTCTACCGCCCCCCGGAGAAAAAAGTCTGGAAGAAACACTGAGTCTTAGATGTGTGTTTTAATACAAATGTGTACCTTGTCGCGAGTTAGGACCTGTAGGTAGTCCATGTAGATTCCCCCCCCCCCCACCCCCCCGAAGAAAGTCTATCGACCCCCCCCCCCCCCCCACCCCCGAACGAAACGGAATTTATATAGAAAAAAAATATACTTTTAACAGTGTCCGCACGCCCACCCCGCCGGAAAGATTTCGCCAGGGCGGCGCCCTAGCAGGAAGCAGAGGTGTAGCAACCTATTCCGGCGCCCGGGGCGAACTATCACTGTTGTGCCAACCCTATTCAAACGCTGGCAAAAAGGCGCCCATCCCTACATACACTCCCCTATATAAAATAATTGAGGATATCAGTCATGGATAAATCTGTTTTCTTAAATTTTACTGAAGAATGAGGATTTAAAAAAAAAATGTCTACCCCTTTTGGCGCCCCATTCGATCTGGGGTCTCTGACAGGAAGCAATGCAATTTTTCTCCATAAAAATAAAAGCCAGATGCAATTTGACACTGTTCGTACGAGAGTCATAAAATTTTGGGTAGTTGGTGAAAAGGGTTTCTAGAAAGAAAAAAATTCTTAAGTGTGGCACCCTGGGAGGGTTCGATTTTTCTAATTATACGATTATGAGCTCAGAATCCAGAGGGGAATCCAGAGGGGCTATCTCATCAATTGCGGTCATAGGTAATACTAGATTCAGCAGAGGCGCAGCGAGGGGGCGGGGGGTACATATGTCACCGGGAGCCAACCCTAGGGGCGCCAAAATGGTTGGGAAAATTTAAAAGCTCATTTTAGCTATAGTTTTGCATTATAAATATTTAAAAAATACGGGGGGGGGGGGGCGCCAAATTGAAAGTTTGTCTCCGGCGGGAGGGGTGGGGGGGGGGGCGCCAAATTGAAAATTTGTCCCCAGGCGCCAGGAATGGTGCTACGCCTCTGAGATTCAGTGATAAAACTACACCAGGTTCATCCGCCAGCTCCCCGGCGGTTGAGTGGCCCAGAGCGGCCAAGACCCATCTCGGGCGACCCTACGGTTTAGATGGGCTACTATAAATGTTCACTAAGTAGAATAATGAGCGCCCGCCGGCGCCCTGGCAATTGGCGACAGCGAGCGCCCCGGGCTCTACAGAGAGTGCCTCCTTAAAGAGCACCCTACAATAGGGACACGGTGGCACACGACATTTTATAATTAAACCGAATTAGGGGCGCCCCTGCGGAAATATAACCAGTGGCTCCCTGGAGCGCCAAGGGACGCGTCTCTAACACATGGGCGGTCGCCAATGTGTGTTCTACCTCACTATTACAGAGGTTGATTAACGTACACTCAAGGCTTTCATACAGTGAGCCTTGGTGCGTCTAGGCAGCAGTGGAGACAAACCCGCGCCCCAAAAACGAATATGTGGGTTTGTTTGTTTAAGCATTATCAAAGATTTCATTCGTTTGTCATTCAAATTTGAGAAGTTAATGCTAATACCCCTGTGGTGGTTTCTACGAAAAAAATTCGATTTGGTGGCGCCCTGGCAGGGTTCCATTTAGCTCCCCGGGTTTTCCCGTGAGTACTATGGTACCTTTGTTCGTTTTAATAATTGCGAAACGCTATGAATATGATGGGCTACTATAATCGCTCACTATAGCGAGTGAGGCGCCTTCCTACCTACGCCCACCTACCTACATACCTAACTCCCTGCCTACGTACCTACCTATCTACTAACCTGCCTGCGCTGCTGCCTGCCTACCTACTTTCCTACCTACCGTTATTCCTGCCAAACTGCTTTCCTTCCACCCCGCCTGTCTACACACCTCACATCCTACTTACACACACACATATCTTCGTATGTATATATGTATGTGTTAGTGTGCTCTAGGACTATGTATTTTTACATTTTTGTTGTTACGTAGAACTATTCAGTATAAAGGAGTTTCCTTTTTTTTTTGACGTTGTAACTGCCGCTAAAATATTCTTTTTTGTATGTGTGCATAAAATAGTGTAGGTTTATTAACAAAAGTAAATTTTAGTATGTATTTAAGTGTATATAATCATTTTCGTCAAGCCAATGTGTTCATAATCTTAAATTTAAAAACCCATGAAACTCGATAGCCAAAGATTTAGAATGAGAATAATTGCTATTTAACCAGTAACACCTATTCTAATTATTGTAATAATATTTTTTTTTAAATAAATATACACAGAGATAGATTGTTTTCTTATATAATTTATTTAAAAAGTCAACTGTATTTCATAAAGAAAATTAACACAAAATACATTCGAATAGAAACTGTCAAGGGAGACTACTCTAATATTTGTAGGAATAATAGTTTTGATTTAGAGTTTTTTTTTTTTTATTATTAGAAGAAAAGTTAATCATGTAGGTTCTATAAAAGATTACCTTGCATTTAAAAAAAAAAGATATTCGGCAGGTTTAGAATGAGAAATAGTCAAAATTATTTATTATATTCATTAGTTGTTGTTTTTTAATAATATAGTACAAAGACCTGTTTTAATTATTTTTTTAAAATCTTATTTTAATTAATAAATTATAAATGAAGATCGAGGATCTATATTTTTAAAAAAATAATTTAACTGTCCCTAAACAATTGTATCAATCGCTGAGAAATTAAGAATTAATAATTACGTTTAACGCTTTATTAATTAAACGAGTTGAATTATTTCCGTTTTGATAAACTCTCTCTCTCTCGTTATAACTACTAACGCTTTATCATTGAGTTTCTTAAGAGAAAAATACAGGAGAGCGGTAGTTATCATTGACTCTGTCATTGATAATTTCATTGAGTCTTTCATAGAAAATAGTGTTTGATCGGCTGAGCGAGGAGTAGTGAAGGTGTTAGGAAGCGGTTAGAGACGGTTGTAATATGTAGAGCTAGGGAACAGAAAGTTAGTGTTAGGATTGGTCATGGGAGTGCGTAGTTAGTAGTATAGTGAACAGTTAGTAGTAGTAGTAAACAGTAGAGAGTATAGAATAGGCTAATGAGGTAGAAACATGATTTTATACATTTGAATAAAGAACTTTGTATTTGGAACTGAACTGTGTGTTATTGGATTCATTCGTTTCGCATCGTAAAAATCCCCACCCTCACAACTGGTGCAACAAGAAGAACCACAAACAAGATCCTCATTTTGTACCCTCACACAGACGAACCAATGCTTCCTTTTATGTATAATGACCTGATTCTGATTATCACTTGACATGGACAAGTCATTCAATTGAAGTTGGGTTTGTTGCTGACTCTCTAATAAAGTCTCTAGAAAAAGTAAAAAAAGCAAGTGAGCTTCAAATTCTCAATTCCAAATCTGATTGTAAGACAACTTTGATAGGATTTTCATCAAATTTTTTGTTGAAATCTCCATTACTTTAGTCATTAGTGAGAGACTTAGCCTAATGCAAATGTTTAAAAATAGAGCCAGTTCACCAAAAAAAAAATGAAGGGAATTCTTCACATCCTAGTCAACAAATGGAAACTGAAATCAGCTGAGTGTGACCAAGTTCTGTTTCAATTTTCAACATTCATAGATACATGTACTCTAAATGGTTGTCTATCTAAATCTAATTGAGAACATGATAGGCTGGACATTTTTTTCATAGAACAGCTTGGTAGCAAAATTTCTTATGTGAACATTTGGAAAATTGTTAGAGATCTATTGCTTCTGTCACATGGTCAAGCCAGTGTTGAAAGAGGTTTTTCTGAAAATAGAAGTTGGAGGAGTGTCATTTGACACCAAAGATACTGATTGCAAAAGGGATTATGCTGGACTCTCAGACAATCTCCTGACTTAGATAATTTTGTAATTACACCAACATTATTTCAAAAATTGTGTGTGCAAAAAACATACATCACCCTCATTGTAATGCCCATTAGTGGTAGTTTTTACCTTGAAATTCCCCCCAAAATCACCTTGAAAACCTTGAAAAAGCCTTGAATTTTCTTTTGGGATTTGGCTATGGACCCTGTATGCACTCTTGGTATTTTAAAATCTTGAGACGAGACCTAGAAACAAATAACCGCATTTTTTTTTTTAATAATGGTAACCATGTTCACAAGAGAAAATTCAGTTCGAAAATTCACACCTCTCCCTGGCTAGCGAGATATCGAATAACAGTGAGAGAGAACATGTCTTACAAGCCATACACTCGGCAGCATTTGTAAAAGTAGCTACTATAAGTCCATAGTAACGATGAAAACAGTTCTATAGAATACAAGGCATCACTATAACATGACAACACAACTGCAAACAATGGATGGTTGCAATGTTTTTATTGAATACAATGTTTGTATATACAGTTAGGTGTATTTATATTAATAGTTATTAAATTTTAATGTTTTATTGACGTTAATATCTAAACTACAAAAGATTGCATTTTATTATCTATTTTTATCATTGAATGCAATACAATTATTAATGTACGTTATTGTTTCTTTTGCTTAAATCAACAGACAGTTGTATAATGAATATTATTACAAAACAGTCTTATTTTAATAAAAATATTTTATTCTGCGTAACAGATCGTGCACATTTGATGAAAGGAAAAAGTGGGAGGGGGTTATATTTATCATCATGTTATATTGTGTCCTATGGAATATGGTTAAAATACTGCTGTTGTATAACACTTGTTAGTAAGTTTAGTTGTTTTTATTTATAAAAAACAAAAACAAAAGAAAATTCTGCTATAGGCCCATGAATCTACAATCATTGGATAATTAGGATGAAAAACGACGATTTTCTAAAAAATAATGTGATTCTTGTAATTCATTTATATGGTCACATAAATTGCAAAACACTGAGTTTACATTTTGTTCGTGATGAGGCAAGGGGGGGGGGGGGGGGGGTTATGAACATATTTGTTCTGTAACGTCCTGTGGAGAATGGGGTAGGTTTCAAATGTCTTGTAGGTATGTTATGAAACATGTACACGTCTGGACGATCGCTACTATAGGGCTGGTAAATAGGTCACCAACCAGTTCTACAGCTCAATAAAACCTGCATGAGCCATATAACTATTTATTGACCTACTTACCAGCCCTATACTTGTCAGCATGTCTAATACTTGTGTTAACAAAAACATTTTGCACGAGATCACTGCGAAGAATGATTTGATTTGTTTTTAAATCGACTTTCTCGGGTTTTTAAAAAAAGTTTTCTGCAAAATCCAAGTAAGTTATGTAACATCCGCGATCTCTTAACTGTCACTACTGTCAGTTAATATAACCCAGTCATTCTACTATAACTTATCTATTATGTCTGCACTCAGCCAGCATTATATCCTATTTCTTCTCATCCAACCAACTTTATGTCCTATATCTTCTCAATCAGCCAGCTTTATGTCCTACAACTTCTCAATCAACCAGCTTTATGTCCTATATCTTCTCAATCAACCAGCTTTATGTCCTATTTTTTCTCATCCAACCAAATTTATATCCTATTTCTTCTCATCCAACCAACTTTATGTCCTATATCTTCTCAATCAGCCAGGTTTATGTCCTATAACTTCTCAATCAACCAGCTTTATGTCCTATATCTTCTCAATCAACCAGCTTTATGTCCTATTTTTTCTCATCCAACCAAATTTATATCCTATTTCTTCTCATCCAACCAGCTTTATGCCATATATCTTTTCATTTATGTCATATATCTTCTCATACAACCAGCTTTATGTCCTATAACTTCTCATCCATTATGTCCGCATCCAGACAAGCGTACTGTTCGCTCTGGAATAGTTCCAGATTGATGTAATCTTTTTCCTTTTCCAGCAGAGTCTCGAACCTGCGACACAGGGCATCAAACGTTGGACGGTTCTCTGGGAGGAAGGACCAGCAGCTGCACATGAGCTCGTATCTGGGGACGGGGAGGGTTAGGGTTAGTTGGTTGGTTGTGGGGGAGTTGGGGTGGCGTTGTGTGTGGGATTGTGGGAGGTGAGTTGTAGGATTGTGTGGGGGTAGGAGATTGTGTGGGGGTGGGATTTATTGTGGGAGTTGAGTTGTGTGGGGGTGGGAGTTTGTATGGGATTGGGATTTTGTGTGGGAGTTGAGTTGTGTGGGGTTGTGAATGGTTGGGATTATGTATGGGGGTGAGTTGTGTGGGATTGTGGGGGTGGGTTTGTGTATGGAATTGTGTGGGGTGGGATTTTGTGTGGGAGTTGAGTTGTGCGGGTTTGTATGGGGGTGGGATTTTGTGTGGGAGTTGAGTTGTGCGGGTTTGTATGGGGGTGGGATTTTGTGTAGGATTGTTGGAGTTGAGTTGTGTGGGGTTGTGAGTGTGTGGGATTATACATTGGGGTGAGTTATGTGGGGGGTGGGGGTTGTGTGGGATTTTTTGTGTGTGATTGTGTGGAACTTTTTTGTTGCTGTCGTAATTGATGTGGAATTGTCAAAATTTCTCTAGCTGAGTGGGTTTTTAGTTGTCAAAGTGGATGTGTGTGTTGTCGATTGTGTGGTTAGGATTAAAGTTATCTACATGTCAGAACTGCAGTGCTGAGGTTTCTCCATTTTCTTGCCAGCGCTAACAAACTTGAAGACGTCATGGGCAGACAACCCGGGGTAAGGACTGGCACCTGAAATCAATGATCAAACTCTTTAGATCGATATTTTGTCAACTTGGGTGGGGTGGGTGTGGTGCGAGAAAATGAAATCTAGGCTGGACATTTGGAACAAAATAGGGCTGGTAAGTAGGTCACCAACCAGTTCTACGGCTCAATAAAACCTGCATGAGCCATATAACTGGTTGGTGACCTACTTACCAGCCCTATTGCCAGGTTCACCCAGTATCTTTTACATCACAGGTACTGTTTATTTTATCTTGAAGGCTGATCTATTCAGACCCATCACGGTATCCCGTGTATTAATATAATAGTATTAATGTACACATTTTGTGAAGCCCTTCTTCATGACACAATGTTGTAGGAAGCTAATGCTATTTTGTTGTATTTGTTTGCTATCTAGAAAGTTCGCTCCGTCCCCATCTATCAACACAAAAGTGTATCGTTTGCAATCAGACTGTTGGTTGCAAGACATTCAAGGTGAAGGTTACATGCGCCTGCTTAATGAATTTGCCGAGATTTACAATCTACACCCCCCCCCCCCCCTCCAAACCCATACAGTAGCCCCCTCCTACCAAACTAAAGTAAAACAATAGACTCACCCAAAGATAGTCCCCCCCCCCCTCCAACACCGTAAAGTACACTGTTGTGAACACACGGACATGCCATTCGGGAGATCCGATGCGTAGCGCAACACATAAGACAAACAACCACAAACGGGTTACAAAACAAGACTGAAACAAAGGCTCGTTGAAACTAAAAGAATTTATATACACTATCTACACCTAACACAGTCTAGTTTAAACAGAAAATACACAAGCTAGTAAACTAAGATACAGTGGCTAAAAACTAGTATAAACCTAACCTGTACTAACCTTGGAGATCTGGACAAAACTGAGGCCATCACACACGTTTTCATACACCTTACATACCCTTTCATAAACTGGTTCAAACCGGAATATTACAACTCACAGCACGAGAACTGAACAAGGACGAACGGTATAGGGTACCAAGTAACAACAATATTCACCCCCTTCACTACATACACCCCCCCTACTAATGTAAACCTATTAACTCACCTAGCGTAACAATCTCCCACAGAAGAATGCCGTAGGCCCAGACATCAGATTTAGTGCTGTGTGTTCTGTCGATCAAACTTTCTGGTGCCAACCATCTAACCGGCAGCGGACCCTGTGAAGTTTAGCACAACACTTGTTTTAAACTTAATTTATCATTCACCTACCACTTCTGTTATAATCTACTTCACCTACGCCGCTTTAACGGTAACGGGTTCGGGTTCGAATCTAAAACGAAGTATGAAAATTAATGCTTGAAACGAATAAAACACAGTTGGAAGATTCTACAAAGGAATCAATGTCCTAATAATGTAAGCCATAGCAAGGTGAATCAACATTGGGGTGATTGGGATTTGCCACCAACTAGCAATAAAGAAAGTAAACAAGTTAATTAAAGCGCAATTTCCTTATATCGAACCTCAGCTTATTAATAGGGTACAAAAATAACGTTTGATTTAATAAGTAAATTAAATCGAGATAAATCATATATTCAGCAAATAAATAATGCAACACAAGTAGTTTTAATAATTCAAAACAAAATAGAAAAAATATTTATTAACGAGATTTTTAAAAAAAATCCTTTCGAACCTCCGCTCATTCGCTATGGTAAATTCCTTTCGAACCTCAGCTTATTAATAGCGTACAAAAATAACGTTTGAATTAATAAGTAAATTAAATCGAGATAAATCATATATTCAGCAAATAAATAATGCAACACAAGTAGTTTTAATAATTCAAAACAAAATAGAAACTAGCCTCCCGTATCAGTCTAAAAAAAGGGGAGAGTAGCCTCCCGTATCAGTCGAAAAAAAAAGGGGGAAAATTTAAAAAATCCTTTCGAACCTCCGCTCATTATAATCCTTTCGATCCTCAGCTTTTGCGCTAAAAACCTACAAGACGCTCAGTTTAAAAATTCTTAATTAATTTTTCGTGACCGAACGAAAGGATATTTTTGAAAACTTTCTTCGGCAATATTGGTTTAAATTATGGCAGGAATCGATTGGTAAATGTTTCAAGTCGCTAAGTGTTCTGGTTGCCGAGATATGGAGCAAAAACTGAATTTGTTCGAGGTTTTTTGGCTTTTCCGTGAAATCCATGAAAGAAACCCGGAATTTTTATGGCCTATGTTCATCCTCGTAACTTGCTTAACATAATTGCTTTTGGAATTAGTCATCGATATTGCTTCGTTGAGGAGGAGATACGGCTTAAAGCTGCGGACACACATCCATCCATCCATCCATTCATTCATACAACCAGAAATGACGGGTTAATAAACGCAATTCTCCAGAATGGAAATTGCGCTAAAAATGCTTTCTTTAGACGTAGCGATCCATTGTGTAGATGAACTAGGGTTCATGTTTCTTGACTTCGGCATATGAAGTGATTGCGTGGTCAACACTAAGCTGCACTATGCCCAATCGTCTTTACTCTCCCCAACGTATTGTCTGGTACCCATCAGAGCTGGGTGGATTAATCAAAACCAGGACCGAACTCGAGACTTTGGGGCTGGCCTCCAACGCTCTACCATTCGACCACGTCGTCCCACACAAACTCACAATAGGATGCAGTGAAACATAATATTTAGTTTAAATATTTTAACCAAATGCTAAAGCCACCAAATTGACATAATATGCTTGTTTTCTACAGATAAAACAATTATTTTCTGGCCAAATTATGTGGCAACTGAATTGGACCAATGTTGGAGTTTCTTCCCAGACTTTAAGTAAAACAAGTTAAAAAACCGACGATTAAATTATAATCAAACTAATGAAGTTAATTAACCTTCAACTTCAACGAATAACTGAAAATATACAGGACACCGTGACGCTAAGTTAACCGGCTAGCCTGACAGTTATGTTGATTTCACAGGACACCGTGACGCTAAGTTAACCGGCTATTCTGACAGGTGTGTTGATTTCACAGGACGCCGTGACGCTAAGTTAACCGGCTAGCCTGACGGTTATGTTGATATGGACATTTGGTGGACATTTTGGGGAGGTGTGTGGTCATTTCGTTGGACATTCTGGTGAGGTGGGGGGACATTTCGTTAACATTTTGGGGAGGTGGATGGACATTATTCGTTATTCGAACCATTGAGGGAATGGGAGGTGGACATTGCATGGACATTGGGGGAGTTTTGGAAAATTTGCTTTGACATTTATGTGGAAATTGACATTGTATGTACATCTTAGTGGTTCTAAAGAAAAGAAAAACTTTTAAAAGTTATATGACTTCAATGAAGTGTGTTCTTTTTTTCTTCAAGGTGGAACTATATACCAGGAAAAAACGAAACAAAACTTGTTCTTCCTGAAATCCATGACTATCAACATTAAAGATATAGATACAAGATGGGCTTTTTTAGATTTTAGATATTTAGATATTTCAACGCTTTAATTTTAAAAACATCAAAATGTTATTTTAAGGGCGAAATTCATCCCCGATGTCTGAGTCAATGGTCTAGCTAAAATAAACGTATGTTTAATAAAACAATCAGTAGCTGAAGTCGAAAAATGTGTTTTTCTTATATTTCTGTGGTTTTACTGTCCATTACCTGTCTGTTTCTGTCACATGTAAATATTTTTTACCAACTTTACAATCGTTTGTGTTTTATTAGATGAGTTAGACCAACTTAAGAATTAACTATCCTTCTACCCGATGCTTGTATTTTATTGTATATTGTATTGTTCGTGGCATAACTTTCAGCCTTTCGTTGTTTCAAAATCCTTTTTTTTCTCTATCTAAAAGGTTTTTGTAAGTTTTTTTCCTTCAAGCTCTAATAAATTTTGTACGGTATTTAGACCATAGCTAAACTATGCGGAGACAATCTAAAATTCCGTAGTTTAGATTTACCCAAACAAAAATGGCAGATGTTATAGACGTGGAAGATGAAAATATTTTAACTGGTATCTTTTTAAAGATTCCTTTCCAGGTAAATATACATTTACAGTATAAGTTAAGACACTAAAAAAGAACGTAGTCACAATTCTTTATATAAATATAGCCTATCATAGGCAACATAAGCAATAAAAAATAATTGGGCCTTCCCTACATTTCTGAGGCTCGGTCAGCCGGTGTTGTCACTGTTGTTGAGTGACGGCTTACGCACATCACTCAGTCATCACAACGACGACTCTTCTACTTCTAGTAGTTCTAGTTTTCTACTTTTCTAATTCTAAGTACTTCTAACTAGATCTAACTTCTACTCTGTTATAGGGTAGATATATGTAGGGATTTTGGTAAAAAAGCACTAATCATCATATAAAAATAAAAATTACATATTCTTGTAGAGCTGAACAAAATGAAAACAAAACAAAAAAGATTTTTTGTCTAGCTCAAATAGTTTTTTTTTTGCGAATTTTTTTGTGAGGGGTGGAATCCCCTTACTTTTGCATTGGCCAATTGTGACAAGTCATGGTATACCTGAATAATAGCGAGGCTCACTAAATCTTAATTTTAATTATTTATTTTTTTAACCAATACCAATAAAAGCTAGAGATATTTCTCTAACTAACCAGGCACTACATTTGATGAGTTTAGCTCATTTTGAACTAAAATACATGATTTTAATTATTGGTGCCATACAGCTTAGCTGGGAAAGATTTTTCCATGACAACCATTCAAAGATCTGGTTCCTAAAGTTGACCTGAAAACGACCAAGGAGGTTCGTAAGGATCATGTGTGGGGAGGGGGAAGTGGAGGTATGCTGCAATAAAACGAAATCGAAAGGATACTCGTAACTTGGTTATGTAATCTATTTACTGTATTTCTAGTAAACGCCAAAGGAATGAACCAAAATAATCACGTATAAATGTTTAAAAATATATAGATCTAAACTTTTTAAAGGTATTCATTTTCACTTTTATTCAGTCTTGATTAATCAGTGTAAATAGGAATGTTTAATTAGGACAATTAGGCCTAATAATAATAGATTGAGTTAACGGCGGAATCTAACCCTCCTCCCTTATCCAGCATGGAAGCTTTGTCCAGGCTGAGTTTTAAATATTTAAAAAAAGTAGGTTTATATAGACATAATAAAATATCTGTTTTTATTTTTAAAACTGTCGTTGCATTAAATTTCATCACATGTGAGCGAGAAATGCATTCCAAACATCGCCACTCATAGTATAGGCTGTGCGTAGTGACGGCTCGCTCGCGTTGTTTTGTCAACGAGAGAAACATCGCCCGTCCGAAGCTAGACATATCCAGGCGGAGTTTTAATACTTAAATTTGTATCTAGAGCTGGTGTCTAGATCTATTTAAAGATTGTTAGGCTACGCCTATCACATTAACGTTGATCACTTGTGAGTGAAAAATTATGCAAATTCGTCACGAGCCCGCTTGCGTTCTTTCGTCACGCGAGCGTGTGCGCAAGTCCAAGTACTGTGTCAACTAGATCTAGATCAACTTTTGTTTATGCAGGCTGTCCTCTAATATGATTATTATAATTTATTAGCCTAGTCCTTCTGGATCTAAATCATAATAATCAATTATATAAAAAATGAAAGCAAATGAAAAAAATAATATTAACTATAATTCGATCAAGTCGTAATTAGTAATAATAAAATCAAGTAAATAATTTAGCACCTAGACTTTACTAGACGTATCGAGATCGCGTTTCACCACGAGATCACCGGTTTACGGGCTTTTACAGAAATACCAACTAATTCCTATCTTCCCATGTTCAGATCGAAATACTTAATTAATTTGTCCAGCAATGTAAAAATCAAAATTGGAAAATATTCACTTAACGCTTGTCAACATAAATAACAACACAAACGTAGTAAAGAGTCGATAGAGCCACCTAGGCAAACGTCTCCCGCCCAATAGCGGTCACGTGGGTTATGGAATTTTTACTTTTGGTGGTGACCGTTTTGGAGAATTTTTTTAAAAATTAGCGCATGTAATATTCGATTTATTTTTACACAGACTGCTAAATCTAATATTGATGTACTTTCGGTTTCCGATCTACATCGTAGTAGCTAATATTTAAAAAGATCTACGAATGTTTGTCGGCACCACTTTTTGAGCTTCGGTCTTCATTATCCAAAGCAATTTATAGCGTTTCTCTGGCATATTTAGCACTGCCATTTATAGTTTGTTTACATTATGTGAAAAAACCGCCATTTTTCACGAGGTAAACATTTTAAAAACGAATTCCTAGAAAGTCACTTGGGCAGACAAGAAAAATGTCCGAAACTAAGCGTCCGGTGTAGGACGCCATGTTGTTGTTAGCAACCAGAGACGCTTTCAAGTTAGTGAGCCTCGCTATGAATAAATTTAGCATAGTTATTTTAATTGCAGTTGTATTTTGTTCATATTTGCAGAGCTTAGCTAGAATGATATATAGAACTTGTAAATGCTGTTGAAATGAATAAAAATAATACAGAACTTATATTTTTGTGTTGGCTTCCTCCCATAACCCCAAAAAACTGTGTGCTGCGCAAATATGAAAATGTTTCTAAAGCCATATTTTATATAAATTCAGCAAATGAAAGAACTACAAAGTTTGAAATCTAAAGTAAATGACTTGAACACTGTTATGTGCATATAATATTATAATTGCCTCATTATTTTGGGCAGGTGAAGTAGAGTCCATCTTTAAGCCATTTTGTTATAAAACTGCTGCGCAAATATGAAAATGTTTCTAAAACAATATTTTATATAAATACAGTGAATGTAAGAACTACATAGTCAGAAATCTAAATGACTTGAACACTGTAATGTGTATATAACTGCCTTGTTATTTTGGGCAGGTGAAGTAGAGCCCATATAAGCCATTTTGTAATAATTTAAATGAAGTTATCAGATCAATGTTTTTATGTGTGAATTGTGTATGGATTCTGATTTTCAGCATATAACTATATCTAAGGGTAAGTAGAACTTGAATACTTAAAATTACAGTTAGCACAATGCTAGTGTATAGCAACAGACAGGTAACCTAGATCTAGGTCTGACTCTTGTCAGTCTAGTCTGACAAAATTGGATTTTAGGAAAAACATTCTGCAAAACTAGAACTAGAGCTGAAAAAATTAAAGATGGGTATGTAAATATATTTTGAAATAAAAAATTAGGAGATTTGTTTGCACATTTCATAAGAATGCTGTTGTTAGTTGATCAAACTTAAAGGCCGGAAGATCGGGATGAAAAAATATAACAATGGTGGCAACGCGACCTACATACAGTGGCCACCTCTAAACGAGTATATCTAATGTCAGAGTCAAAATATCCAAAAACAAATATCATTTCCACATATATAAGATATGTCTGCTCAGTAATCTTCACTCATCTAGAATAACCTTTTAAAAAATCGTGATTCCAACGTATTTGAAACTAGCCTTCATACAGGGGGAAGACCAAGGCAGAGACAGCGTGCAATCAGATCGCTAAGCCATCAAAACAATGGGAAAACCATTCTACTTTTCATTTAACATTAGGAAATGACCTTTTAAACTTAATTAATTACCATAAATTAAAAACTTATTAGTATGCAAAACCAAATCTCGTGTGCCCGGTATCAGAAAGTAATGGGCGATTTCGGGTCATGTTTTTACCGCGATCTCGGCCGATACCGACAACCCTAATATATGTAGAATATAAGGTAAAATCTTAGTTTAGCGTCGTAAATTCCAACGTAGCTAGTAATGTGTAGGCTTTCCGATTCGCTGCCATCTTGTGATCCAAACTACATCCGGACTTTTTCAAGCGTACTTGAAAAAATTCGCCGTTCCAATGAATGCTAATTCTAGGCATCAGAATCGAAAAATTAAATATATTCGATACTATCATATGCGTTGAATTTTATCATTTAAATGTTTCATTGATAGAAGTAGCTGTCATTTTACAATACTCGATACTGAAAGCGACCTAACGATGATAGCGAAAATCGATCGAAACCGTGCAGTACCGAACCGCTACTTTCAGAACTAAATTTCAGCTTTAAAAAAAGAGAATAAGTACAGGAAACTAGTAAATAAGTAGCCTAATGCCAAACCATTTTGATATATGAGATATTGCTCCTTGCGTGGGTAAAACCTTAGTTTAGCGTCGGTTATTATTCCGGAATCGTATAGCAGTAAAAAACAGTAAAACAATGCCAAAGTCTGTTACACACTTCCGGAATTCACCGGAAGTACTGTAAACCATACTTTATTTGGCGTCATCTTTTATTTTTATACAGAATGTTTAAAATTTGCATAGATTTATTTTTGTAATTATTTTTACATTTTGTAATCATTTTTACTATTTTCGTAATCTAGATTTTTTTTACTTGGCCTAGCAGCTAGATATCTAGCTAGATCTAATTAATTAATAGTCACAAATCCACTACAAGCCAAAAACATTAAATTATTACATTTACTCCATTATTTATATTTATGTTTTTTTTTATTTTTAGATCTACTACTTTAAATCTACTATTATATTTATTCTTGTTTCCTTTTGTCGATTAAACTTTAAAAAAAAAATTAAAACATTAATTTACTACAATCGACTTTCAATTTATTTATATTTCAATGGTCAAATAAATAAACCATGGTTTACCGTAACTCTAGTTACCGAAACTCAACAAACATTACCCGATAATTTCCTACGCTAAACTAAGGTTTTACCCTTGCGTGAAGTGATATAGATCTACGCAATTTTAATAATGGCGGCCGAGTTAGGATTTTCATGACGGCCCATAGGCATGAAATAAAAAATTCGCACATTATTGCTATTTAACAGTGTTTATTGAATTGGCAAGATCTAAGCTTATAAAAAAGCTTTTTTATGGATTAAATAAAATTTAAAGCATTGGAATTAATAGTCCCATTCATTAATAGACTCAATAGGGTAAATAATAATTAAAATTTTAAATAGGTCCTAGATTCCTATAGATCTAAATAAATATTGCTCTCCAGTCTAAACAAATTCCATTTAAATTTTAAACTTTTTATTAGTAGTCTATATTTATAGCCTAACCAATGAGTAAAATAAAAATCAAATAGTCTAGAAATAATAGTTAAAATATAGTTCTACAGTATAGAGGCAATGGAATTTTTTTTTAAAAAAAGTCAAAGATAAAATAGGAACATTTAACACTTTAACCATGTGATCTAAAGTCTAAAGCAACAGTAATACATTTTTTTTTAAAAGTCAAAAAGAAAACAGAAACAGTAACACTTTTAACAATGTGATTTAATTTTACTTAAAAATAACAAACTAAACAACAGTAATGTTTTTTATATAGAATCTAGTAGGTTCAGATCAGCAAATAAGGCAGCTGTCTATCCTTTGGTTGCCACACATCTCGTCTAGTTTCTGTTACACTATTTATTGATTAGCAATCCTTGGCTACTTATTAAAAGTAGCCTACAACTAATGCTACTAATAATTAGATACTTCAACATAATCCTAAACATATCATATTTCAGTATGAGTATAATACCCAGGTGTTATTGATGCAAAATTTCAGTCCCACCCCCTTAGTTTGACTTCATTATATGTGATTGTCTTTTTCTTCTAGCATGTATTAAACTTGTAAGTTTCTATTTCCAACATCCTTAAGCATCAATGTGCTAAGTTTTATCTTTATATCATCAATAGCAACATAGATATGCAGTATTAAAAGTGACTTGCGACAATCATTGTAGAACTGCACCACACACCTTAATTGGGCTTAATTAAGTTAATTATAAATTCTTTTTCTTTAAATTGATCTTTATTTCACTTGCATATTCCTGTTGTCTACACGTTTTATGCATAATGGAGTCTGAAAAACTGGGCTTTGCAATTCTTTCAGTGTATGTGTGTCTGTGAACACGATAACTTGAGTACAGTTACAGCTAGGTTGATAAAATTTCATATATAAGCATTATATCAAATTTCTAGTTCTGTATCAACTTTTCAGCGATTTCTGATTAACCTGAAGTGGAACTAATTCTACTTTAAATTTTTCAAAAGCCTATAACTTGAGTTCTGTTTTAGATAGCCAAATGAAATTTTATATGTAAGTAAACGATCTAATTTTCCACCTTCTTTCAAATTTAGAGTAATTTCCGTTGACCAGAAGTAGTAATGGACGCTATTTCCAATTTCTCAAAAATGCTTGTGAATATATAAAGTACTAATAATATTCCGCACTATTATACATATTTTGTTTCGCATTTCTTTGGTGTGCAATTCTTTTTTTCTACAAGATTCTATTCTATTTTTAAAAGTTTAAGTACTTAAACATGGTTTTAAAAATCATGTCTATATATAGTATATCCTGAGTTGCCAATCCCCCGTAGTGTTATATAAGAATATTCGAGAAAGCTTAGGGGAGATCACTACTGGCTTTTTAACATTACTAGCCTCTGCAGATTTTATGTACATAAAATCATAGATTACCTTAGTCTGTTAATTAAGAATAGTAAGGTGTACTTTTGACCTCATTTCTTTATTTATCTCGCAAGTGACACTTTAGTGAAAGTAGCTTTGTATATTCTAGTTTTAAAATGAACTTACAATCAAATAAACTTCTAAACTATGATTCTAATGTTATGCCGTGTATGATTAAACAACGGTTTGGGAATAATTCTCATGTCCTTAGGTGTGGTCACTATGCCAGTCATATACCCCCCCCCCCCCTCCCGATTAATGCCAATTAATTATAATCTTGTGAAAAACAAGGCGCGTTTAGATGTGTGCTGCGCCCAAAGCCAATCATTTGGCCAGATTTATTATTTGTCATGTGGCCCCATATTTTAAAAACATAAAGCGTTGTGCTTTCCTCATTGATGATTGTTTTTTTTTTTCATTTTTTAAAGTGAAAATATGAATTGTTATGATTGCAGTTTTTGTAACATGGTATACTTACCTTCTGTCAATTTAAAAAGCATGGCATGTTAATTTTGTACAAATATTGTATAAAACAAAAAAAATTTTAAGTTTGATTTTATTTTCTACCATAATCCGCCACCCTCAGGCATATACAATACATTAATTATTTTATTTTTAAAATTGTTTATTGATTGTATTAACTTTAAGCTATCTAAATTCATTTCTAAGATATTTTAATATGCTTCTGAGAAGTTTTATTGAAAAAACGTTGTTTTGACTATAGTCACTAGATCTGTATAATCACCACTTTAACATTTAAATATTTAATCCTCAGTTCATTTATAAGAAGCAGCATGGGAGAGGCAACTGGTGATTTAGATTTACAGTCTGATGAGTTTGAAGAATTTTCAAATTCTGAAGATGTGAAGCCACTTCTATCTACAGTATTTTCATCTTCTTCTGACATAAAAACAGAATTATCATTTTTAACTTTCCGTGATATCAAACCAAACTTGACATTTAAAACTTCACAGGATGATAAAACCGTTGTTACGCCAGATTTTTCATCTTCAACAGATACAAAGTCAGAATGTACAACATTTTCCTCTTTAGATGATGTAAAACACCATATGACATTTCTAACTTCTCAAGATAAAACAACAGGATTTTTAATTTTTAAAGATATGGAGCCTGCTGTATCAGCAGTATGTACAAGATCTGAAGATATAAATCCAGAATTAGCAATTTTATCAACTAGTGAAGATATAAAACCAGAATTAGAAACTTTATCAACCAACACAGAATTAGAAATTTTATCAACTACTGAAGATATAAATCCAGAATTAGAAAATACATCAACTAGTGAAGATCTAAAACAAGAATTAGAAACTTTATCAACTAGCGAAGATATAAAACCAGAATTAGAAACTTTAGCAACCAACAAAGATTTAAAACCAGATTTATGGACAAAATTTTTAGATTCTGAGGACAAACAACAAAATGGACTTGAAGAAAAGCTAAAACTCTCTGAAAACAAAACATATCTCTCTGATGATCGTCATGAACAGTTTTTTCCAAGTTCTAACTTGAATAACCAAGCTGAAGCAGGGGAGAGGCCACTTGAATGTGATGCTTGCCATAAAATGTTTTCAGATAGTTCTAGGTTAATTAAACATAAAGAAGTTCATTCAGGGGATAAGCCATATGAATGTGATGATTGTCATAAAAAGTTTTCTAATAGTTCTGCTCTAAGCAGCCACAAAAAAATTCATTTACTAGTTAGACATTATGAATGTAATGTTTGTCACAAAAGGTTTTCAAGGAATTCTGGTTTAGCAGAACACAAAAAAATTCATTTAGTAGTTAAGCCTTATGAATGTGATGTTTGTCATAAAAAGTTTTTTAAGAGTTATAATTTATATACACACAAAAGAGTTCATTCAGGAGATAAACCATTTGAATGTGATGTTTGTCATAAAAAGTTTTCTCAGAGTTCTAGTTTAAATACACACAAACAAGTTCATTCAGAAGATAAACCATTTGAATGTGATGTTTGTCATAAAAAGTTTTCATATAGTTCTAGTTTATATACACACAAAAGAGTTCATTCAGGAGATAAACCATTTGAATGTGATGTTTGTCTTAAAAAGTTTTCACAGAGTTCTACTCTAAGCAAACATAAAAATGTTCATTCTAGAGATCAACCACATGAATGTGATGTTTGTCATAAAAAGTTTTCAGACAGTTCTCTTCTAAACAGACACACAAAAATTCATTTAGAAGTTAAGCCTTATGAATGTGATGTTTGTCAAAAAAAGTTTTCTCAGAGTTCTAGTTTATATACACACAAAAAAGTTCATTCAGAAGATAAACCATTTGAATGTGATGTTTGTCATAAAAAGTTTTCATCTAGTTCTTATTTAAGGAAACATAGAAAAGTTCATACTGGAGATCAACCACATGAATGTGATGTTTGTCATAAAAAGTTTTCATCTAGTTCTTATTTAAGGAAACATAGAAAAGATCATACTGGAGATAAGCTACATGAATGTGATGATTGCCCGAAATATTTTTCTGAAATAAAGACTCTCCCGACATATTGGCTCCCGATATAAGGGCTCAAGATAAGGGCTCCCGGCAATTGGGCTTCCGACATATTGGCTTTTGACAAAATGACTCCCGACATATTGGCTCCAGACCAATGAATTGCATGACCACTATTGGCATAAAAGTAACGATTTTGTCATACCTCTAATACCACTATAAACTCTTTTAAATGCCCGAATGAAATTGTTTTTCATGAACCAACAAAGCGAGCCCTTAACAGCTAAATTTCACCAATTCTAAAGTTTTGATAATGTTTAATTTACAACAGAAAAGATCTGTTGCTTAAAAGCGAGCACAGAAGTGTAAATGTATGATATACATGATGTTTACATGATAACAGCATTTTGTTTTGATAACCTACAAGCATACTGGTAGAAAGGTACAGCGTGGACCCTTCTCCCCACACACTGAGTTGGAACAGCCTATAACCGACTCAATTATGGATGTCATAGATAGATGACCCTTAAATTAAAACATTCTATATTTTATAATAGATAAACTAATATAAAAATAAGGCCTGCCGAACAAGAGATGCATACGTTGTGTTACATAAAAGTGTTAGATAAACTAACTCTAAAGAATATTGATGAAGGGGTCCCACTGGCATTTGTCATATTCAATGAGACCGCTTTGCCGGGAGACTTAGTCTCTACAGAAACGGTATTGTCAGTAGTCCTTTTGTCTGGAGCCAAATTGACAGGAGCCTTTTTGTCGTGAGCCAAAATGACGCTAGCCTATTTGTCGGGAGTCATAATGACTGGGGCCATTTTTTGGAGAAACTAAATGGCGGGAGCCTAATTGTCGGGAGCCGTAATGACGGGGGCCTATTTGTTAGGAGCCTTATTGACTGGAGCCCTTTTGTCGGGAGCCTATATAACGGTAGCCTAAATGATGGGAGCCTATATGACAGGGTCCTTATGTCGCTGGCCCTTTTGACGGGGCCAATTTGCCAGGGGCCGTTTTGTCATTGGCCGCTTTGACGCCGCACGCGGACCCATTATTGTAAAAAAAAACATAGTTGCCCCATATAGCCCACTATATAAAAAATAATATATAGCCTGTATATAGTATAATGCCTATATATACTTAAACATATATATATTTATATATGTATATATATATGTATATATATATATATATATGTATATATATGTATATATATATGTATATATTTATATGTGTATATATGTGTATATATATGTGTTTATATATGGGTGTATATATATGTGTTTATATATGGGTGTATATATATGTGTGTATATATGTGTATATATATGTGTTTATATATGGGTGTATATATGTGTGTGTATATATGTGTGTATAGATATATATGTGTGTATAGATATATATGTGTGTATAGATATATATGTGTGTATAGATATATATGTGTGTATAGATATATGTATTCGTATATATATATGTATTCGTATAGATATATGTATTCGTATAGATATATGTATTCATATAGATATATGTGTATAGATATATGTATTCGTATAGATATATGTATATTTATATATGTATATATATATATGTGTATATTTATATATATTTGTATATATATACATATATGTATATATATATATGTGTATATATATACACGTATATATACACGTATATATATATACACGTGTATATATATATATATACACGTGTATATATATATATATATATATATATATATATATATATATATATATATATATATATATATATATACACATGTGTATATATATACACGTGTATATATATATACACATGTATATATATATATACACGTGTGTATATATATATACACGTGTGTATATATATATACACGTGTATATATATATACACGTGTATATATATATATATATATATATATATATATATATATATATATATATATATATATATATATACACGTGTATATATATATACACGTGTATATATATATATATACACGTGTATATATATATACACGTGTATATATATATATACACATATATATATATACACGTGTATGTATATATATATACACGTGTATGTATATATATATACACATGTATGCATATATATATATATATATATATATATATATATATATATATATATATATACATGTGTATGTATATATATATACACACGTGTATGTATATATATACACGTGTATGTATATATATATACACGTGTATGTATATATATATACACATGTATATATATATATACATGTATATATATACATGTATATATATATATACACGTGTATATTTACACGTATATAGATATATATGTATATATATACACTTATATATATGCGTATGTATATACGTATATATATATATATATATATATATATATATATATACGTATATATATACATATATTTATACGTATATATACGCATAGATATAATTGTATATATATATATACATATATCTATATACATATATATATATATATATATATTTGTGATTATTGTCATAAAAAGTTTTCTAATAGTTCTGCTCTAAGCAGCCACAAAAAAATACATTTACTAGTTTAACATTATGAATGTGATGTTTGTCACAAAAGGTTTTCAGGAATTCTGGTTTAGAGAAACACAAAAAAGAAGTTCATTCAGGAGATAAGCCTCATGAATGTGATGTTTGTCATAAAAAGTTTTCTTATAGTTGTTATTTATATGCACACAAAAGAGTTCATTCAGGAGATAACCATTTGAATGTGATGTTTGTC
This sequence comes from Physella acuta, assembly GCF_028476545.2. Lineage (NCBI taxonomy): Eukaryota > Metazoa > Mollusca > Gastropoda > Physidae > Physella > Physella acuta. The sequence continues at coordinate 146,565 of NW_026732665.1, read as the reverse complement.
ATAAAAAGTTTTCTCAGAGTTGTTATTTATATGCATACAAAAGAGTTCATTCAGGAGAACCATTTGAATGTGATGTTTGTCAAAAAAAGTTTTCTCAGAGTTTTAGTTTATATAGACACAAAAGAGTTTATTCAGAAAATAAACCATTTGAATGTGATGTTTGTCATAAAAAGTTTTCATATAGTGCTAATTTATATGCACACAAACAAGTTCATTCAGAAGATAAACAATTTGAATGTGATGTTTGTCATAAAAAGTTTTCTCAGAGTTCTAGTTTATATAGACACAAAAGAGTTCATTCAGAAAATAAACCATTTGAAAGTGATGTTTGTCATAAAAAGTTTTCATATAGTTCTATTTTATATACACACAAACAAGTTCATTCAGAATATAAACCATTTGAATGTGATTATTGCCATAAATATGTTTCTAGAAAAAATAAAACAGTTCATACTGGAGATAAGCCAGATGAATGTGATGATTGCCATAAATATGTTTCTAAAATAAAGCGGCTCCCGACATATTGGCTCCCGATATAAGTGCTCAAGACAAATCCGCTCACGTTATATTGGCTTTTGACAAAATGACTCGCGACATATTGGCTCCAGACCAATCAATGGCATGACCACTATTGGCATAAAAGTAACAATTTTGTCCTACCTCCAATACCACTATATACTCTTTTAAATGCCCAAATGAAATTGTTTTTCATGAACCAACATTAATTCACAAACAAAGCGAGCCCTTAACAACTAAATTTCACCAATTCTAAAGTTTTGATGTTTAATTTACAACAGAAAAGATCTGTTGCTTAAAAAGCGAGAACAGAAGTGTAAATGTACGATTTATGTATATTAAGTATATATATATGTGTATATATATATATATATGTTACAGAGTGCCTTTTCTCGCAGCGCCAAATGTTACAGAGTGTATTTCCTTGTGCTATCTTTGACCGGCACACAACATTAATCACAATACAGATACTCTGAAGTGCAGGTTTACATTTATCTCTTTATTAATTGAATCAATGGAAATGTTCCACATAGCAATGCATCAATGTTCCACAAGAATACAATGAACCAACTGACCCCCACTGTCCTCACTAGTTCTCACACATCAGAATACACGTGTCCAAGGTTCAGTCTTCAAATCTTATTCTCACAAATTAAAACACGCATCTACTTCGGTCTGCCCCTCTTCTGTCGTGCAGTCCTATTTTATATCGCTTCTCAACTACGCAGTCGCCTTGTATTCGTAATCGGTTCTATCCGTTGCATCATAGCTATGAACTCCGCACTTCTGTCGTACAGTCCTATTTTATATCGCTTCCCAACTACGCAGTCGTCTTGTACTAGTTATTATTAGACTTTTGTTTCTATTTCTGTCACACCACCTGCATCAGTTCAGTTTGGCCTTGGTCATGTCTTTAGTTGACAGACTGTATTGCGTTCTTATCAATCGTCTTTAGTAACTACACTAGTTACATCTATATGTGTATATATGTTGGCTGGTATCCTAATGTTGGCTGGTTATTGAATAGTTGTCACAGGTTGCTTGTTTTTTTGTGTAGTTTTATTCGTGGTTTTCCGAATGTGATGATTGCCATAAATATGTTTCTAAAATAAAGCGGCTCCCGATATAAGTGCTCAAGACAAATGGGCTTCCGACAAATCGGCTCACGACATATTGGCTACCGACTATTGGGCTCCCGACATATTGGCTTTTGACAAAATGACTCCCGACAATTGGGCTCCCGACATATTGGCTTTTGACAAAATGACTCCCGACATATTGGCTCCAGACCAATGAATGGCATGACCACTATTGGCATAAAAGTAACGATTTTGTCCTACCTCCAATACCACTATATACTCTTTTAAATGCCCGAATGAAATTGTTTTTCATGAACCAACATTAATTCACAAACAAAGCGAGCCCTTAACAGCTAAATTTCACCAATTTTAAAGTTTTGATAATGTTTAATTTACAACAGAAAATATCTGTTGCTTAAAAGCGAGCACAGAAGTGTAAATGTACGGAATATGTATATTTATGTATATATATGTGTATATATATATGTATATATATGTGTATATATATATGTATATATATGTGTATATATATATATATGTATATATATGTGTATATATATATATATGTATATATATGTGTGTGTATATGTTGGCTGGTATACTAATGTTGGCTGGTTATTGAATAGTTGTCACAGGTTGCTTTTTTTGTGTGTAGTTATATTCGTGGTTGGTCGTAGCTGGATCGGGGTAATGTCCTCCCCTTCTCTCAAGACGCCGCCCGGTTCCCACGGCGCTGGGTTCTGGCAGGGTGTGACGGTGTCACGGATAATTTACGAGGTTCACAGTCGTGGACTGTGACCGGACCCTAGGTGTGTGCATGCTTTGTGTTCAATTTTATGTCCTGTCTCCCCAATGGTCGTCTGCTTAAATTTACGACCGTAAGGTCGCGACGGTCAGTTCGGCTTAAACAGGTGGTCTGAAAGTATGGGAAAAAGTTTGTTTGGATTCAGCCTATTTAAGAGGACTGTGTTCTGACCTCTGTCTCTTACACACCAAGCTAAGGCTATAGACCAGTCTAGGCCTTATGATGGCCGCAGAGGCTGGTTTAGTGGCCCAGCTGAGTTATTGTTGATATGGCCTGGTGTTTACACCAGCGGCCCGACGCCTCGTTCCAGTGGCCCGATATTATGCTCGTGGCCTGATGTCTCGTTCTTGTGGCCCGATATTATGCTCATGGCCTGATGTCTCGTTCTTGTGGCCCGATATTATGCTCGTTGCCTGATGTCTCGATTCAGTGGCCAAATGTCTCGCTCTGGGGCCAGATGTTTGTTTTGGAGGACGGATATGTTGACCTTGTGGCTGGGGAATCACCCTGCCTTTTGTGTGTGACGAGCTGGGTCGTGTAAGGAACTCGTATAAATTCTTGAAAGGATAAAATTGTGGTTGTATCTAAAAATGTAAGCGAGTTTTTTTTTACATGTATTAAGAATTTGAGGGATGTTTCCTTAATTATGAAAACTAGCCAGGTCTTATTTGTATCCTTTTGTTTTTTGCTTGTAAAATACATTTTTTGTGAAGTAGGATGAAGTTAAATAAATGCATTAACTGAGTGTTTACCAAGTTTTATTTTTAGTGTAAAATTAATGTTGTATTTGTTTAGATGTTAATTAGTTTTGCTCAGGTCTATTAGACTCCTTTGTCACCACGCAAAGGTGCACGGATTTGGGAGAATAATGGTCAATGCCATCTTACCATGTCTCTCTTTTAATCGGTTAACAAAAACAACCCTCCCCTTACAGTTTGGTGTCTGAAGTGCGATCGCAGATGACCCCTCTTTCTCGAACAACTAAATCCCCCTAACATATATATATATATATATATATATATATATATATATATATATATATATATATATATATATATATATATATATATATATATAAAAATAATTATAAACTAGCCGGCCAGGCACCAGAATTTTTTCCATGCATCTACCGCCGCCCCCCCCCCCCCCCCCCATGACTTGTGTGTTGTGTTCAGCATATACCCTACATAGCCCGGATTTAATATATATATTACCTTTTTAATTAACCCTAACCACAAACAAAAACGCAAACATAACTTGAGTACTGTTTCACATAGAGAAACGAAATTTCACTTAAACGTAAAAGATCTAATTCTCTGCTTTCTTTCAAATTTTGAGTAATTTTCGTTGACCGGAAGTAGAACTTTACGCTATTTCCGATTTCTAAAAAAACGCATATGAATTAATGAAGTACTAGTTTTCCGCACTATTATTTAAATATTTTTTTCCGTTCACTTGCGCAATTCTTTTTTCTTTTATGCACTCTTGGTATTTTAAAATCTTGAGGCGAGACCTAGAAACAAATAACCTCATTTTTTTTTTGTTTGTTAATAATGGTAACCATTTTCACAAGAGAAAATTCAGTTCGAAAATTCACACCTCTCCCTGGCTAGCGAGATATCGAATAACAGCGAGAGAGAACATGTCTTACAAACCATACACTCGGCAGCATTTGTAAAAGTAGTTACTATAAGTCCATAGTAACGATGAAAACAGTTCTATAGAATTCAAGGCACCACTATAACATGATAACACAACTGCAAACAATGGATGGTTGCAATGTTTTTTTATTGAATACAATGTTTGTATATACAGTTAAGTATGTTTATATTCATAGTTATTAAATTTTAATGTTTTATTGACGTTAATATCTAAACTACAAATGATTGCATTTATTATTATCTATTTTTATCATTGAATGCATTACAATTATTAATGTACGTTATTGTTTCTTTTGCTTAAATCAACAGACAGTTGTATAATGAATATAATTAAAAAACAGTCTTATTTTAATAAAATATTTTATTCTGCGTTCAGATCGTGCACATTTGATGAAAGGAGAAAGTGGGAGGGGGTTATATTTATCATCATGTTATATTGTGTCATATGGAATATGGTTAAAATACTGCTGTTGTATAACACTTGTCAGTAAGTTTAGTTGTTGTTTTTATTTGTAAAAAAAAAACCAAAAGAAAATTCTGCTATAGGCCCATGAATCTACAATCATTGGATAATTAGGATGAAAAACGACGATTTTCTAAAAAATAATGTGATTCTTGTAATTCATTTATATGGTCACATAAATTGCAAAGCACTGAGTTTACATTTTGTTCGTGATGAGGCAAGGAGGGGGGGGGGGGGGTTATGAACATATTTGTTCTGTAACGTCCTGTGGAGTATGGGGTAGGTTTCAAATGTCTTGTAGGTATGTTATGAAACATGTACACGTCTGGACGATCGCTATTATAGGGCTGGTAAGTAGGTCACCAACCAGTTCTACAGCTCAATAAAACCTGCATGAGCCATAGATCTATTTATTGACCTACTTACCAGCCCTATACTTGTCAGGGTTCCCAGAAAGAAGCGCAACGGAAAAAAGCGCAAAACAGAATGCGCAACGGAAATAAGCACGTACGGAAAAAAGCGCACACGGAAAAAAGCGCAAAAAGAAAAAAGCGCAAACAGAAAAAAGCGCACACAGAAAAAAGCGCTAACGGAAAAAAGCGCACACAGAAAAAAGCGCAACCAGAAAAAAAAACGAAAAATGTGCAAAAGAGAAATTTAGCACAAATACCTATATCGACTAGATGACACATTTATACATGACTGTTAGGGCTACTGTGAGAGTGTCGTGTTTGATCACGTGATCTACTACCATTTAAAGCGTACCACTACCATGTGCATTCCCCTCACCACGTTACAGGCGATAATCGCTTTACACAATGCCTATTATTTTCTTGGTCAATAATTATTCAACTACTATTCTTGTATAAATAAACATAAAACTATCCTTGATATCGACATTACACGAAGTATCTCTCATATTCTCCCTAGTCCGAACTACCTAGCTTGCATACTATAACTACCCGCTCCTATGGCAAAACTTTATTCTCTTTCATCCGCGTCATTAAACATGCATTCGTCATATTTCTCGCAACAACATTCATTCGCACCAAAATACCTGATAAAACACACATCATAACAACGATTTATTTACCATTATTTCATTATGACGCAACTACCTACCTACCTACCTACCTCCCTCCCTCCCAACACCACCCTCCCTCCCTCCCTGACTGCCTGCCTACCTACCTACCTGCCTACCTACCTACTTACCTGCCTACCAACCTGCCCGCCTGCCTGCCTACCTACCTACCTGCCTACATGCCTACCCACCTATCTAATTACCTCATATATATATATATATATATATATATATATATATATATATATATATATATATATATATATATATATATATATGGGTAAGTGGGTGGGTAGGTAGGTTGTTAGGTGGGTATGTGGGTAGATGTGTGGGTGGGTAGTTAGGTAGGTGGTTGGCTGTTTGTGTAGATGATATAGATTATGCACATTTCCATTTTGCTAGCTTAGTAACAGTGTTACAAAACTCGAAATTTCAAACTGGTTTGGCGTAAGGTTAGTTCATTGATCCTTTTGAGCCCTACATTACATAGTTAATCAGTTTAACAATGTAGATGATATTGGAGTAGGTGTTAGTCAAAGCCTGATGTTATTATAAAACTTCATCTCTCTTTGTTTCTGTATAAAAAGGTTTTTTACTGAAAGGTTTACCGGACGAATGCAAAATGATATAAACAACCATAGCTCTTCTGCTATATAGGCTACATGCAGTGTTTCTTCCAGACTTTTTTCTCCGGGGCTAAGGGGGGGGGGGTCAACATTTTTCGGGGGGGGGGGGCGGACACTAGTAAAAGTGTATGTTTACATGTTTTCATTACCCTTCAAACAATAGTCTATTTTAGTTATATTGAGATTAAAGAATGTAAATATATAGTACACACAATTCTGTAGAATAGGAACGTTTGGGAGGGAAGTGACATATAGCGCAAGAAATTTAGAGGTTAGGTAGGGTATAATAAATGGTGGGGTTAGGAAAGTTAGGGGGTACATTCTCTAACAGGCAGTCTATGCCTCCTTCGTACTTTCGTGTTGGTTTATTGTCGAACCTGTCCCCACATCACAACAGTTGGGTGACGCTTACCGTTAAAATAAATTTCATGTAATTGAGTTAGTTTTATGGGACACCTGACAAACTGGAAACCACAGTCCGGTTTGTCCACGATGTTGGACTTGTTGTCTGAATCCTCCACCATATTCAAAAATTAAGAACGAGGAAGAAGAAGAAGAAGAAGTGAGTTTTCATACAAGCCCAACGCACTAATTAAGATTGTCGCACAATGTAACATATATGTAACATATGTCAATGATGTCAATGAATTTTAATTTAAAAAAAAAGTACAGTTTACGAAACTAACGAACTTCGCCGATCCTTTTTCGGTGGGTAGGTGGGTAAGTGGGTAGGTGGGTAGGTAGGTGTGTAGGAGGGTAGGTGGGTAAGTGTGTAGGTGGGTAGATAGGTAGGTAGGTAGGTAAGTGCGTCATGATGTGAAATAATATTAAATACATAATTGTTATTTTGGTGCGAATGAATGTTGTTGCGAGAGATATGAGAGATATGTCGAATGCATGTTAGATGACGCGGATGAAAGAGAGTGAAGTTTTGCCATAGAAACGGGAAGTTATAGCATGCAAGCTAGGTAGTTCGGACTAGGGAGAATGTGAGAGATACTTCGTGTAATGTCGATATCAAGGATAGTTTTAAGTTTATTTATATGAGAATAGTAGTTGAATAATTATTGACCAAGAAAATAATAGGCATTGTGTAAAGCGATTATCGCCTGTATCGTGGCGAGGGGAATGAACATGGTAGTGGTACGCTTTAAATGGTAGTAAATCACGTGATCAAACACGACACTCTCACAGCAGCCCTAACTGTCATGTATAAATATGTCATCTAGTCGATATAGGTATTTGTGCTAAATTTCTCTTTTGCACATTTTTTGTTGTTTTTTATGGTTGCGCATTTTTCTGTTTGCGCTTTTTTCCGTTAGCGCTTTTTTCTGTGTTCGCTTTTTTCTGTTTGCGCTTTTTTCCGTTTGCGCTTTTTTCTGTTTGCGCTTTTTTCTGTGTGCGCTTTTTTCTGTTTGCGCTTTTTTCCGTTTGCGCTTTTTTCTGTTTGCGCTTTTTTCCGTTTGCGCTTTTTTCTGTTTGCGCTTTTTTCCGTTTGCGCTTTTTTCCGTTTGCGCTTTTTTCTGTGTGCGCTTTTTTCTGTTTGCGCTTTTTCCGTTTGCGCTTTTTTCTGTGTGCGCTTTTTTCTCTTTGCGCTTTTTTCTGTGTGCGCTTTTTTCTGTTTGCGCTTTTTTCTGTGTGCGCTTTTTTCCGTTTGCGCTTTTTTCTGTGTGCGCTTTTTTCTGTTTGCGCTTTTTCCGTTTGCGCTTTTTTTCTGTTTGCGCTTTTTCCGTTTGCGCTTTTTTCTGTGTGCGCTTTTTTCTCTTTGCGCTTTTTTCTGTTTGCGCTTTTTTCCGTGTGCGCTTTTTTTCACTTTGCGCTTTTTTCCGTGTGCGCTTTTTTCTATTTGCGCTTTTTTCCGTGTGCGCTTATTTCCGTTGCGCTTTTTATTTTGCGCTTTTTTCCGTTGCGGTTCTTTCCGGCCACCACTTGTCGGCATGTCTAATACTTGTGTCAACAAAAACAATTTGTACGAGATCACTGCGAAGAATGATGTGATTAGTTCTTAAATCGAGTTTCTCAGGTTTTTAAAAAATTATCTGCAAAATCCAAGTAAGTTATGTAACATCCTGGATCTCTTAGGTGACTTCAACTGTCAGTTAATATAACCCAGTCATTCTACTATAACTTATCTATTATGTCTGCACTCAGCCAGCATCATACCCTATTTCTTCTCAACCAGCCAGCTTTATGTCCTATAACTTCTCATCCAGCCAACTTTATATCCTATTTCTTCTAATCCAACCAGCTTTATTATATCGTATAACTTCTCATACAATCAGCTTTATGTCCTTTAACTTCTCATACAATCAGCTTTATATATATCCTATAAAAACTCACAATTCTCCCAAGGACAAATACATAACTCAGGAGATTAAACATAAATAAAACAAAACGACCTAAGTAGGTCACATCCCCTCCCTTTTAGAGAGGCATTTTTGTTACACAAAAATGGCAATTACTATATTGAACAAATCTGACATAAAAAATGTCCAATTATAGTAACTAACAAAATTTCTATGTCAAGAAAAAACATCCTTAAAATTTAAAGGGAAACAATTCACATTTTTACAATTTACCAAAGGGGAATAATCCTTCCCAAAATAATAATACATCAAAATTCCTTATGCAAAGGATAATAGTAACATATCCATCTGGATATAACATGTGGGAAACTTACAACTTAATTCCTTTATTTAAACGTCCCAATATAACATCAACTAAATAATGTCATACATTTAATACTAACTTAATACACATAATACAAAACCACCTTTAACTAGGGTTCATTTGAAAATAACAGGCATTTTCAACAAGTAATCAGTCTTGAAAAACCGTTCAATTCTGATCTGATTGAAAGCTTGGAACTCCAGCCACTAGGCTACAGTTTAATCAACCATAACATTTGCAAAATGGTTATAACTAACCAAAAAAATTTCACAAGATCAATGTGAACATCAGAAGTTTGTTTTACATTCCTGACAAACAGTCAGCTACAATGTTGTCCGTTCCTTTAATATGGGAAATTACCAAATTAAAATTTTGGAAATATAAACACCATCTCAATATTCTGTGATTCTTCTGTCCTAACTTAGAGGTAAATTTAAGAGGATCATGGTCAGAAAATACCATGACTGGATTGATGGAAAAAGTGACATAGACTTCAAAATGTAAGGACAAAACCAAAGCTAAACCTTCCTTTACAATAGCGGAGTAATTCTTTTGATTCTCATTTAACTTTCTAGAGAAAAGGCTATTGGATGATCGATCCTTCGGTTGTCTTCCTGGAATAAGACTGAGCCAATGGCTAAATTGCTAGCATCAATGGCAAGTTTAAAAGGCTTGCTGAAATCTGGTGCAGCCATAACAGGAGCATTAGATAAAAATGACTTTATGGTCAAAAAAGCTTCATGACATTTAGTTGACCATTCAAACTCAACACCCTTTTTCAATAAGGCCGTAAGTGGTTCAGCTACAGCTGAAAAGTTTTTACAAAAACGTCTATAATAACCAGCCATCCCTAAGCATGGAGGGTAAAGTTTTAACTACCTGTGATAATTTCTGATTCTCATCAGAGGATAAACGTACAAGATGGTCTTCTAAATGGGCCAAAAATTTAGTATTTAACAATTTTGGGGACTTTAACTTGTTAAGAGTAGCATCATCAAATTTACTAGATATACTTAAAGGTAACCTAAACTTAGCTGGGGAGAAAGAGTTAGTGAGTTTACATGATAAACCAGTTATTTCTTTCTCCGGTCTGGGAAGTCGATGACGCAGTCCTTGGTAATCTTGTTAAATGCTTCGTCTAGCACAGGAATCGGTTTCATCGGCCTTGGGAATATTTTGATTGGGATTCCCAACCAACTGACAGTTCTTACAATGTCTGCAATAACGGGTGTCATCGCTGTGCATTCTCGGCCAAAAGAACAGTTCATTTTCACCGTCGGGGTCTGTAGAGAACGGGTTCTGAACTTCCTGGTGGTGGACTTTGCTTCCCGCTAAGTCGTTACCTAGGAGCAAGTGTACTCCTGGGACAGGTATGGAGTCGATCACCCCAAGGATGACATCTCCTTGGATGAGCTGATGTCTCAGGTTGAACTTATGTAGTGGAACCACTGTTGGTTCAGTTCCCACTCCTTGGATGATGGTGACATCACCGGTGTTGGTTTCTGGTGCAATGTTCAATGAGTCTCTCAGCAAAAGTGACTGAGAAGCCCCAGTGTCTCTTAGGACTACGATGTTCCGCGATGATGCTGGGTCTCCAGGGTTGCTGATGACAGCATCTGTCATGAATGACGTGAAGCCAACAGTTCTCGATTCTTCACAATTGGTTGCTGCTGATGTAACCGGTTGGTGAAGAGGATAGTCATAAGATGACTGGACGAAAGTGGTGGGCACTTCATTACCTCCCTGTGGACAGGCTGGTGTAGAGACATCACGACGGGCGAGGTTCACCTTTGGACTTGCTTGATGGGGGAGAGCGTTACGAGATGATGTTCGTATATACTCTCTGTTGTCTCGCTGTCGCAGGAAACAGTTCTTGATGATGTGCCCAGGCTTGGAACAATAGTGGCAGGTCGGTCGTTGCCTGGCTGTGACTCTAGGTTTCTGTGGTGATTGACGAGACCTCAGCAACTGGCCAGCAGAGGGATTGTTGCTGATGAGAGGGAGTACCGGATTGAATTTGGTACTAGAACCCTGTGACTTCTTATGCACCAGCTCGTAGGTATCAGCTGATTCTGCTGCCCTTTTGATGTCTGTTATTCGGTTATCCAAGATGTGTAGTCTGATCTCTTCAGGTACTGCGTTGAGGAAATCTCTTAGTATCAGACTTCTGAGTTTGTCGAAGTCGTCGACATTCTCAGAATGGAGCCATCTCGAAAGGACCTTTTCTTTTTCAAAAAGGAACTCAACATAGGTTTGGTTCTGTTGTTTTATAATTTTTCTGAACTTAGTTCTGTAGGCTTCTGGAGTTACTTCGTAAGCCTTCAGAATGGCAGCCTTGACCTTTTTGTAATCGGATTGGACTTCGCGAGAGAGTGCCTGGTATGTGGTGGCAGCCTTACCAATTAAAACAGTGCTTAGTAACGTTGTGACTACGTTACTAGGCCATTGACAACTTTCGGCCATGTTCTCAAATGTATTAAAAAATACAACAAGATCTGACTCATCAAACTTAGGGACTAATTTGCAAAACTGGGCCAATGTTTGGGCCACAGACAACTGAGAAGGACCTCCTGACCTCGAACTACTGCCAATAATACCAAACTCATACTCCAACCTCTTCATCTGAACTTCTCTTTCTAACTCTAGTCTGGCCTCAAACTCCCTATCAACAATTTTCACTTCCCGTGCCAAAACTTCAGAAAGGAGACTCTCATCTAACATACCTTCATTAATGAAGTAGACAATAACTTTGTCCTTCAACACCCTAGAGGTCTGCGTAACAGTATACTCCAAGTTTAACTCTTTGACAACTGTTATCAAATTTTTCCTACTTAAGTTCTCAACTGCTTCCACAGTAGGACTTAACAACAAAGCCTCCATAGCTAACAAGTACAATGTTTACCTTCAACTGATAACAAAAACAACTACTCAATAACTAGTTCAACTTATTTGAACTTCTGACCAAACTCTAGATCACAACCTCAAACCAGTGCCAAACTTGCACATAAATCAAAATACCGGTCGAGCCCTCACTTGTTATATCCAGATGGATATGTTACTATTATCCTTTGCATAAGGAATTTTGATGTATTATTATTTTGGGAAGGATTATTCCCCTTTGGTAAATTGTAAAAAGGTGAATTGTTTCCCTTTAAATTTTAAGTATGTTTTTTCTTGACAGAAATTTTGTTAGTTACTATAATTGGACATTTTTTATGTCATATTTGTTCAATATAGTGATTGCCATTTTTGTGTAACAAAAATGCCTCTCTAAAAGGGAGGGGATGTGACCTACTTAGGTCGTTTTGTTTTATTTATGTTTAATCTCCTGAGTTATGTATTTGTCCTTGGGAGAATTGTGAGTTCACCGGTACAAATCGGTCAATTGAACTCTGTCACATCAGGTGATTGTATTTTTAATCCCTGGCAGAACCTCAACCAATGGTCTTGCGAGTGAGGATCCCTGACAGATCCTCAACCAATAGTCGTAAGACTTTTGAGTTATTTCCCCTTAATCTGAGTTGTATTTAATCTCGGGTTTTTTGATGTCTAAAGGCAGCCAGATTGACCTTTGGACCAGGAGAGTTGTGCCGGGGGTTATGTGTGACACTTTTTCAGTATTGTTATTTTGTGACATGATTAACACTTTTGTATAAGGTATTGTGTGGCAAGTTGTAGTATTTCAACTATTTTGTTCTGGTGTATTATTGCACCTTTATGATTACTTCGGTGATAGTTTGTCCTTTATTTGGATTTCTATTGTTGTAGAGGCAATACGTCTCTTCTTGGTTTATGTGGTAATTATGATGCCATTCAGTTGTGCTAAGTATTGATCTTTAGTGGTGTATAATATACTAAGCCACGGCTGTGACATATTGTGATTTTCTCAAACTGTAAGTTGGAGTTATTGAGTTATTTATTGTACTCTTAGAGTCTGTACATTTTGAACTTACCTAGTGTCATATCTTGTACATAAATTAAAAAGGTATTGATAGTTTAAGTCTTGTTGAGTCTCTTCGATTTGTCGTGTTTTACCCCTAGACAGTATTAACGAGCTCACGGCAAGTTGTTGGGATTCCATTAAAGTGACTTCTATCGGTATCATACCAAACGAACCTGGGGTGTCCGCTTCCTCCGCGGCTGTCGGAGAGCGGTCCATAACAGCATGGTAAAATGGGACAAATGTCGGCCATTTTGTTTTGGCACCAATAATCACTGTGCAAAAAAAATTCATTAAAATAAAACTATTCTAGCCATAGCTATAAAAATAGTGTTAAAATGTACAACAACCAATGCTCTAACACAGGAACAAAGAATGGGCTTGAAAAACTCATTTGGTTTATTACAAAGTGAAGTTTCCCAAGTTATGTCTATTTCGAAAAAAAGTTCACAAAATGGTTTTATGGAGATGAGAAATTTTAAGGAAAGAGCAGTGGGATTAAATCCTGTCTCATCCTCTCCCTATTGGACCAAGTGGGTCATAAATTACATAAAATGAATCCTCTGCTTCTCTGTTATCAAAGAACAGCAGTGGTTGTTACCTCAGAAGTAGATTAGCAGTGTTATTGGGGGTTTTGTGGGGGTCGGGTGTTAATTGGGGCTTAATACCTCACTGCTCTTAACGCCCTCCTTTACCCTATCGGGTAAGATTAAGCACATGTTTATTAATAATTAAAAAAACACAAAAATAAATTGTTTTAATGAAGGTCACAGGTCAAATATTTTTTTGTTTAGTCAAGTTCACTGGAGTGTGCCATAGGCTGACCTGACTTTATTCTGCTTCAAGAAACAGTTGAATGCACATGGGACTCCTTTATAACTATATCTGAAATTTAGTTCATATACATTATATATATATATACAGAGAGAGATAGATGCACACATCAATACAATATATTTTATAAATTTTTCTTTAATACTAACCTCAGTTTAGATAAGTTATAAATTAAAGACACAGCTGCACCATCCTTCCCACTGACAGCCTGGATGTTTCACTCTCTGTTCAGCTAGCTGAGGTTGGTGCAGGCACTTGTTGCAATGGTGTCCAAAGGGTGAATATTGCAGTTTGCTGGAGCACATTCAGCTCATCTTCCAGCATCTGGAGGACACACTTGTTGACTGGTGCTCTGTCAGTTAAGTAGCTCCTGTACTTTGCCTTCAGAGAGCTCATCACCACAAGTTGTGGCATCTGGTTGTACTCGGCATAAGTATAAGCCACTTCCTTTAGAGCAGTCAGAATATGCCTGGCATAGTCATATGTCCTGCCGCCTGCAAGTCTGGCTGTAGAGATGGTGTAGTTTATCTGGGGAGATGTGGACAAGTAAAATGTGTCTAAATTCTTATCAACAACTGTAGTTGCATCAGATGCAATGGTTGCAACCTCACAGTTGTCAATAGTTTCACCTGCTTGAACCATTGCCAGCACTCCTGGTTCATATTCCATCCTAGCTAACTGGTTGTGGTGTAGCACACATTTGAGCCACTTTTTATGGACCGTAGAAGATAAATTATTAAAAGTGCCACCTACACTCCTACTGGGATATGGCTTAGCAGGGGATGATAAATGCTTTTTCTTATTTGTCATAAGTCCTACCAGTTTTAGATTTAATTTCATTATCCTCCTCTTCCTCTAATAGTAAACATTTGAGATTATCGTTTTCTACTTCTAATTCATTGTTTTTAGATGTTTTCTAACAGCTGACTTTAATTCTCTAATTTCTTGATCTTTTTGTTTAATTTTGTGCTTATTAATAAACTTTTTGCTTTAAAATTTAGTTAAATTTAAAATGGTTCTTTTGTAAAGTTATTCTCATTTCTGCTAAAATTATAACTAACAGGTTCAAACTTACCTAATTTTTCACTTGAAGCTTTCTTTGTATAAAAAAACAAGTAATTAAAAAAAGTCTAGTGACAATTTTAGCGCAATTTCCTTGTGTTATCTAAAAATAGCTCTGTCGTAGCGTAAATCAAGAGCAGGGTTAGTAAAACCATTGGTTAGTTATTAAAACGTTTTTTATTAATTTTTTTCAGTATTTTACATGTTTTATTAACAATAGAGTAACATGACTAAAAACCATTGCGAGCCCAGCTACCGAACGTGACGTCGCAGCCATTGAACGTGATGGCGCAGCTATTGAACGTGATGACGCGTGTGGTGTGGTTGCATAAAATGCCTACTAATTCGGTCCAAATTTTAATTAATTCAAAAAACATTTTGTGACCAAACGAAAGGATATTTTTGAAAACTTTCTTCGGCAATATTGTTCTAAATTATGGCAGAAATCGATTGGTACATGTTTCAAGTCGCTAAGTGGTCTGGTTGCCGAGATATGGAAAAAAACTGCATTTTTTCGAGGTTTTTTGGCTTTTCCGGGAAATCCATGAAAGAAACCCGGAATTTTTATGGCCTATGTTCATCCTCGTAATTTGCTTAACATAATTGCTTTGGAACTAGTCCTCGATATTGCTTCGTTGAGGAGGAGATACGACTTAAAGCTGCGGACACACATCCATCCATCCATTCATACATTCCCAGAAAAGACGAGTTAATAAACGCAATTCTCCAGAATGGAAATTGCGCTAAAAAATTTTTTATGTCATTACAGTGCTAATAGAAATGACAGGAAATAGTACTTTAAAAAAATCATTTTTTTTTTCACTGTGAGATTGTGGGGGTAGAATGTCTGCCCCTGTCAGAAAAAACTGCATACTAGTTTATTCTAAGTTACAATGGATGTATAGAATAGGTTGAATTATGAAATTTTAAAATAAAATATTCTGTTATTTCGCGTATACCATGACATTTAACAGACCATTAGAGACCACATTTAATTATCTAGCTTGCTCAGATGCCAAGACAAAAAAAGGATTTTAAAATTATCCAAAATTATCCATGCAGCTACTGTCGGCCCAATAAAAAATCAATATACTAAAAAAAAATTACTAATACAATAATAGCACCCATAATTTTAATTTTTCTGCACATGCTACAATTGAATTATAATTAAAATACTAGACTTGAGATTTCATTCCGCAAAAAAAACAAAAACTAGTTCTGATTTATATAATCACCACTTTAACATTAAAAATTTTAATCCCCAGTTCATTTATAAGAAGCAGTGCAACATGGAAGAGGCAACTGGTGATTTAGATGTACAGTCAGTTGAATTAACAGAATTTTCAAATTCTGAAGATGTGAAGCCAGATCTATCTGCAGTGTTTTCATCTTCTGCTGACATATAAAAACAGAATTATCAACATTTTTGACTTTCCATGATATGAAACCAAACATGACGTTTATATCTTCACAAGATGTTGAAACTGATGTTATGCTAGACGTTTCGTCTTCTAAAGACATAAATGCAGAATGTACATTATCATCTTTTGATGATGTAAAACATAATATGACATTTCTAACTTCTCAAAATGTAACAACAGGATTTTTAAATTTTAAAGATGTGGAACCTGCTGTATCAGCAATTTTATCAACCAGTGAAGATATAAAACCAGAATTAGAAACTTTATCATCTACGGAAGATATGAATCCAGAGTTAGAAACTTTATCAACCAACAAAGATATAAAACCAGATTTATGGACAATTTTTTTAGATTCTGAGGACAAACAACAAAATGGACTTGAAGAAAAGCTAACACTCTCTGAAGACAAAACATATCACTCTGTTTATCCTCATGTTCGTCATGAACAGTTTTTTCAAAGATCTAACTTGAATAAACAAGCTCAAGTAGGGGAGAAGCCACTTGAATGTGATGCTTGCCATAAAAGGTTTTCAGATAATTCTAGGTTAAATGAACATAAAAAAATTTATTCTGGATATAAGCCACATGAATGTGATGTTTGTCATAAAAAGTTTTCTTGCTATTCTGTTTTAACAGGACACAAACGAGTTCATTCAGGAGATAAATCATATGAATGTGATTTTTGTCACAAAGGGTTTTTAAGGAACTCTGATTTAACGAAACACAAAAGAATTCATTCAGGAGATAAACCATTTGAATCTGATGTTTGTCATGAAAAGTTTTCTATCAAATTTAATTTTACAAAACACAAAAGAGTTCATTCTGCAGAAATGCCACATGAATGTGATGATTGTCATATAAAGTTTTCAGACAGTCCTACTCTAAACAAGCACACAAAAAATAATTTAGAAGTTAAGCCTTTTGAATGTGTTTTTTGTCAGAAAAAGTTTTCAGACCGTTCTAATTTAAACACAAAAGAGTTCATTCTGGAGATAAGCCATATGAATGTGATGTTTGTCATAAAAAGTTTTCTATCAAATCTAATTTTACAAAGCACAAAAGAGTTCATCCTGGTGATAAGCCACATGAATGTGATGATTGTCATAAAAAGTTTTCAGACAATTCTACTTTAAACAAGCACAAGAAAATTCATTTAGAAGTTAAGCCATTTGAATTTGTTTTTTTGTCAGAAAAGGTTTCAGGGATGTGACTTTTCCGAATTTTAGCGGAAATCCGATTTTTCCGTTTCAGTTGCGATTTTCCTCCGCTGATTTAATTTTTGCCGAATTTTTCGCCGACTTTCAATTTTTGTCGATTTTTTTACGAAGTTTTAAAAATTAGTGTGAGCGGCTGGAGTGTGTTTATCTGTTATTATAATTATCTGTAACTAAGAAGGCGAATGTCGCTTTTTTATGTTCCTTTGAGGATTGTTGTGGTTTTTAGTTAAGTAGTCCGCTATTATGGCGCTGATATGATTTTGATTTTACAATGGTTTGTAGCCTGGTTATTGTGTCTTGTTTATATTTTAATGTTATTATTTATGCAAACTTTGTTTTGGAGTGTGGCTCCACTTTATATCCTGAATGTAAGTTATTGTTGTATTAGGGACTATTTTCTTGTGCGTAGCTTTGGTTTCTTTGTTCGTAGTATTGGTTTCTTTGTTCGTGAATGTGGGGTGTCGACAGGGAGGGACATTCGGCTGGAATGTCGAGGCCTGTGTGTTAAAGAGTTTCTGTGACACGTTTATATGGTGTATGGTAACGACGAAGTCCGAAATTGGGTGTTTTGTTTCGTTGAGTTCTGTTTGTTTTGTATGTCTTGAGTGTTTTATTTTGTCTAGATCTAGGTTCTGGTTTTTTTATAATAACTTTTGGTTCCATATTTATTATTTTGTGAAATAAATTTTATATTATTGTTAAAGTTTTTTTGTTTTTAATTTAGACTAAGGTTAGGTTATTAACCAGCCTGGGTTTAGCCGGGCTTGCACTGACCGGACAGTAGTTAGTTAGATAAGCCTAGGGAAGGGTAAGATAGATTTTAAGGTATCCCCCCCCTAGCAGGGCTTACAAATTGGTAGCACGAGTGGGGTCAGTGCTTTAGTCTAGTTAAATTTTTGTTTTTTTGCTAGGGCTAGGTGTAGCTTAGTTAAATTTTTTTCTTGATAGGCCCTTTATGGAACCATATTTGTTTAATTTTTGTTTAGTGTAGGAATCGTTTGTTGTTTAAAACACCCAATTCGGACGAGATGGCGGAGGTGGCACCAACCATCATCATCGTTCCACCCAGGGAGATCCTAATCCGGAGGTTCCATGGGGACAGCCATGGCTATGAGGTGGACCGGTTCATCAAAGAGGTCCAGTCCCTCTGGAGGGCCAGGGGAAACCTCTCAGTAGAAGAGAGGAAGGACCTCCTCTGGCAGTACCTGGGGGAAGCGGTGAGAGTGGAGCTGAGCTGCAGGGGTGATGACCTGCAGCACGACCCAGAAGCCACCCTCAGGCTCCTCAGAGAGGTGTACGGCGAGAAGAGGAGAGTACCGCAGCTCATGGCCCAGTTTCAGATGGTTGTACAGGGCCAACACGAGTCGGTGAGGGCCTACTCGCACCGACTGCACAGGGCCTTCAAGACCCTGGTTACGAGGCAGAGTGCCCTGCAGGTCCCACAGACTGATGCAGGGTTTCTTCGAGACCAGTTTGTGGAAAACCTGAGCCAGGCCACAGTCAGACGCCATCTGCACGAGCTGATTTTCCGGGACCCCAAGATCCCCTTCCTGGCCATACGTGATGCGGCCATTCGATGGTCTGGAGACGAGGACCCTCTTGCTGAACCTGCCTACGTGGCAGCAATAAATGCCAGGCCCATTGAAAAATGTTCGTTCAGGTCCAAGCTGGAGGACAAAGTCAACAGGCTCACAGAGCAGCTTGCTGCTCTGCTGAAGCACTTTACGCGGGACCCCAAATTTTCCAATGTGCGCCAAGCACCTCGCAAGCGCACGGAGGTCCAATCAAAGGGCTGCTTTAACTGTCACCAGAGGGGTCACCTCGCCCGTCATTGCCATATGGCAAAGAAATATGTGCCCAAAGGGAATCAAGTGACACCGAAGGTATGGCGAGGGGACAAGGTCCTCCGCCCCCGCGAAAGGACTCTGGTGCCTGCCAAGAGTGTACCAACCATTCAGACGACGGAAGGAGACTCCAGAATGAAGGACGACAAGGTGGTACAGCCATTAGACCAACCTTTTCACCCAGATCCGTCAGTGGTATCAGGCCCAACATCCTGCCTACGCGCCAGCATAACCAGTGTAAAGGTGGACCAATCTGAGGAACTAGAGGCAATGGTTCCACCTAACCCATCCTTAATTAAGGCACCGGGTGGTGGTGCTGGGGCATGCCCCCAGACAGAGTCAAGCAAGAAGGACAAACAGGTCAAAAAGGCACCTGTAGCTGAACTGGCCATAGGCGACCTGGTCCTTCTGAGACAACCCCCACTTGGCAGACGCAAAATGGCAGACCTGGACGGCCCGACAGTTTATGTCGTTGTCGAATTACCTCCGATCACCGGCGGGGGTTACGCCATTAAAAAGAAAGATGGCCCTTCTGGTACCCGCCGGGTGGCCAGTACACAGATTAGGAGATATGTGCCTCCCAAGGCTCAACCGCCCTCCCCAAGGCCGGTCAAAGTTGTACCGCCGGCTGCTACAGCCACATCGTCTGATTTTTTTGCAGAATTTTGTTTTTTGTAACATTTATGATTGTGCCCTGTGGGCTGATTTTTTTGTAAAATTTATGATTGTGCCCTGCGGGCTGATTTTTTTGCAAGTTCTTTTGCAAAATTGTGAGTGTGCAAAGTTTTTGTATTTTTGTAAAATTATGATTGTGCCCTGTGGGCTGATTTTTTTCAAGTTATTTAGCTTGCAGTGACCGCAAGCTTTAAGGGGCGTGTATGTGAGCGGCTGGAGTGTGTTTATCTGTTATTATAATTATTTGTAACTAAGAAGGCGAATGTCGCTTTTTATGTTCCTTTGAGGATTGTTGTGGTTTTTAGTTAAGTAGTCCGCTATTATGGCGCTGATATGATTTTGATTTTACAATGGTTTGTAGCCTGGTTATTGTGTCTTGTTTATATTTTAATGTTATTATTTATGCAAACTTTGTTTTGGAGTGTGGCTCCACTTTATATCCTGAATGTAAGTTATTGTTGTATTAGGGACTATTTTCTTGTGCGTAGCTTTGGTTTCTTTGTTCGTAGTATTGGTTTCTTTGTTCGTGAATGTGGGGTGTCGACAGGGAGGGACATTCGGCTGGAATGTCGAGGCCTGTGTGTTAAAGAGTTTCTGTGACACGTTTATATGGTGTATGGTAACGACGAAGTCCGAAATTGGGTGTTTTGTTTCGTTGAGTTCTGTTTGTTTTGTATGTCTTGAGTGTTTTATTTTGTCTAGATCTAGGTTCTGGTTTTTTTATAATAACTTTTGGTTCCATATTTATTATTTTGTGAAATAAATTTTATATTATTGTTAAAGTTTTTTTGTTTTTAATTTAGACTAAGGTTAGGTTATTAACCAGCCTGGGTTTAGCCGGGCTTGCACTGACCGGACAGTAGTTAGTTAGATAAGCCTAGGGAAGGGTAAGATAGATTTTAAGGTATCCCCCCCTAGCAGGGCTTACATTAGGAAAAAAAAACGGAAATGTCTTCTACGGAAAGGGCCGATATGCTCATTCCACTTATTCGTATTTAAATTTAAGTCGACAACTACTGTACTTAGGTCAAACGGACACTCGAATATGCGCATTTCTTTTCGATTGGTCGATTGCGCTAGGTCTGACGGTGCTAGATCAAGATTAAATGTAGATTAAGATTCGAAATTTCGGCGGACTTACGAAATTTTCAAAGCACAATTTTTTAGTCCAAATTTTTCGCTGATATTTTCAGTTAACTATTTATCAAAAACACGGGAAAAGGTAATCTAAAATAATGCAGTTATTCATATGAAACTTACATCTCTTAAGCCTGATAATCTAGCTATCGATATAGCCTAATATATCTAACGGTATTTTAACCCGCCTAAATCTACAGTTTCTCTCTGATTCTATTTTATTTCGCAATCTCAAATTAATATCCTTGCAAAAGGTGACTACGAGGACTAGACTAACCCGCCCCACCTCGTAGCAATGGTGGCTCTTGTGACCTCACCTTGACCCCAAGTACGTGTTCGGTATCGCTTGTTGAAAAAAAAATGACGTCACAGTCAATTTCAAATAGCTGTTCCTGCAATACGTATGTTTCGTGGGCTTACAGATTAAAAAAAATACTAAACTCAATGTGACTACGACCGTGTCTTGTTTGTGGAAGAAAAAATACGTACAGACTGTTTTTAAATTTATAATAAAGGGTCTTCCATTAATAACGTCTCACTCGTAAGATAGTGTAACGTCATATTTTTGTATTTTAAAAAAAAAAGTAATGTTAGAAACAACTGCATTTTAGCCGCTATTACGCGTTTTGGAAAACTTGTAAAACATTGTAATAGAAATTGAATAAAATACCCTATGTTGGTCGACCTCAGTCAATATTTTAGAAAAAAAAATGGATGTTAAAAAAAATTCAATTCGAGGAGGGAGGGAGGAGTCTGGCTTTTGTAGGAGAGAAGGGAGGTAAATATCGTCAAAAAAAACGCGGATGACCCCTAACAATATCGATGTGGCTTGGCTATCAAAATGATTAACTTTGGTTCACAAGTCAGACCCTTTCTAATTTTAGTTAACCTGGTCCATTTCATTTTTCCATCACATGAACCTAAAACTTTCAAATTGTAACTAATCTTAATCTAGGATCTTTACAGTTGAAGGCAAATATTTTTACCAATCCAATCTTTAAAAGAATATACGGCATTAGGTCCCTATTTAAAATTGAAAACAGGAGTACATCTAGAATCTACACTAGATTAGTACAGTTTAAATTAGCTTAGTGGTAAAATAAAACTTGATTGCTACTTTTGTTACATTGTAATTTTTAAAAAGTTGTTTATAAGGTAAACATTAAATTGCAATTAGACAAGACTTTCAATGTTATTTTAGAGTAACATATTAACTTCATTAAACAATTAATTAGTACAGTAACAGTATGAAGCTGCTTAACTGCGGTATAAAGCTGCTTAACTGCGATAAAAAGTAGATAAACATATTGAGTTATTTCCGAAGAAAATTTCCTAATTTTTTTTTCCTGGTCTGGTCAAATCCCTGAGGTTTTCAGACACTTCTAATTTAAATACACACAAGATAATTCATGCAGGAATTAAGCCATATGAATGTGATCTTTGTCATAAAAGGTTTTCTGACAGTTCTACTCTAAGCAAACATAAAATTGTTCATTCTGGTGTAAAGCCATATAAATGTTATGTTTGTCATAAAGGGTTTTTTTAGAAATCGTTGTTTAATAACACACAAACGAGTTCATTCAGGTGATAAACCATATGAATGTTATGTTTGTCATAAAAAGTTTTCAGACAGTTCTACTCTAAGCAAACATAAAATTGTTCATTCTGGTGTTAAGCCATATAAATGTGATGTTTGTCATAAAGGGTTTAGTAGTAATCGTAACACACAAACGAGTTCATTCAGGAGATAAGCCATATGAATGTGATATTTGTCTCAAAAAGTTTTCTTATAGTTATAGTTTTTATTTACATAAAAGAGTTCTGTGGTGGATTGGGCCGTTCTATTATTATACACTGACGAGAAGCCACGCGTTGATTGTTAACTAGTCTTTAATTCAGCTACATGATGGAAAACAGGAACAGGAAGTGACGAGAGATAAACATATATATTAACAAGGGACTTCACTCAAAATAACATTATAAATATAAGACTAATACGAGAAGAGTGAGTTCCCTTGACTTCACAATTCTCAATATATTACATCCCTTTACCCTTAGTAAACAACAACACATCTCTCAATAGAACAAATGATAGTATCCTAAAATCACCAAATATATTGCAACATGAACATTATATGATTTGAATCATTTGGTAGATTACACCCTTACAAACAATGCATAATATGCCACAGCATAATTAAAATACAAAACAATGATGTCAAAGTCCTTTTGACCTTTAAAATCATTGGTCTAACTTATCTGGGACTTTGATTGTCCTGTTTGACCTTCTCAGTGGCTTTTGATTTAATGACTCAAGATTCTGACCATCTGGATTCTCTATCTCAGGAAGTCTAGGATCTAAATCATTAATTCCAGAATTTACATTTTCTGACTCTAGACTACTTGGTTCACTCATATCAACAGAACTTGGTTGTGGAACAAACTGAGTTGGTGTGAACTGATCAGATTTGGTGGGATTGACAGATTCACACTTATTATCTGCACAAGTTATTTTTAACTGGTCTGCATGACTACGGACAATAAGTCCATCATTTGTTTTTACTTTATAAGACACAGGTCCTGTACATTGAACAATTTGACCTGGCATCCATTTTTCCCCTCTCCCATAACTTCTCAGATACACATTATCATTAACACCAAATTCTCTTTCAATGGATGTTTTGTCATGATTTAATTTTTGTGTATGTTGATGTTGGGAAACAGACTTTTGAACAGTTGGATGTAGTAGGTCAAGGTGAGTTTTAATTTTCCTACCACACAGCAATTCGCATGGTGCAACACCTGTTGTTATATGAGGAGTTGTGCAGTATTTGGCTAAGAACCTGTTTACTCTTTCATGGTCACATTTAGATTCCTCTGTTTTGGTATTTACTTTTGATTTCCAAATACCTAGAAGTTTCAGATGTATTTGGCTTGTTAATTAATTTTTCAGGTTTATCCTGGGATGTTTTTTTCTGATATAATGGAATTATTTTTGAATTGGCATCTGAAAGTATTATGCTATTATTCAGATCCTTAACTGACATAGATTTTTTTGATTGATCAATTTTCTCAGGTAATCTGATAGTGCTTTTTGGTAACCAAAAATACTGTTTAAAAGTAATATCCTGGACCATATCAATTTGCAACTGTGATCCAGTATTTGAAGTGGGTTTATTAAATGGCAAAAATCTTTTTTTCTTTTGATGTTACACTTTTAGTTTCTGTAAGTGCTAATGATGTTAGCAAAGTTGTTTGATGATCACATTCCTTCTTATTTAATGTATTCTCTTTTAAAGCATTTGAAATTGCCATACCACCATAATCATTTATCAAGTTACAAATACTTTGTTTAGGCAACTCTGACTGATAATGGACTGCATCTTCTCCATCTTTTATATTATCTTCACAAAGGTTTTTATTTCTCCCAGGGAACTTTTGATAAGTCCAACAAGAGGGGTGTTGACAAATAAAATCACACATTGAAGTATGAATATTGAGAGCAAACCTTGTGGAAACATTTATATTGGAGTTATCCATGATAGTGAAAAGAACAAATACATCTTCTGGTACATAACTAAGGCTTTGGTTTTTTAAAGGTAAACGACTAAGACTATCTGCACTATTCTCAGATCCAGGTTTGTATTTCAATTCATAATTTATGCAGTTAGTGTGATAGCCCATCTTTGAATTCTTGGTGAGGCATGCTCTGGCAGGGGTTTGTTTTCCCCAAACAAAACTAGCAATGGTTTATGATCTGTAAAGATGGTGAACTCCCTACCAAACAGAAAGTTGTGAAATTTCTTAACACCAAAAATGATGCCTAAGCCTTCCCTATCTAACTGAGAACAATTTTTCTCAGCCTGGTTCAAAGATCTACTGGCAAAAGCAATGGGTCTGTCACCCTTTTCATCTATGTGGGACAAGACTGCTCCTACGCCATCTGGTGAAGCATCACATGTTAAGATAAGTCTTTTCCCTGGGTCATAGTGAGTTAGTAAGGTGTCAGAAGACAAAGCTTCTTTTGCTGCATTAAAAGCAGCATCTTGTTGTTTACCCCAGTGCCAAGTTGCATTTTTCTGCAGCAGCTTGTACAGTGGTGATAGTTTACCAGACAGATTCCCTATGAACTTCGCATAGTAATTTATCAAGCCCAAAAAAGCTCTTAGTTGTTGGGTATTTTCAGGTTTGGGTGCTTCTTTAATGGCTTTTGTTTTCTCAGGTTGAGATCTGATACCTTGCTTGCTTAAAATATAACCAAGAAAACTAATATCTGTCAGCATGAATTGACATTTATCTTTGTTTATCTTTAAACCTTTTTCACCAACTATTTTCAAGACTTTATCAAGTGTTTTAAGATGTTCAGTGTCATTCTTACCAGTTATGTACACATTGTCAAAGTAAACACAAACATTTGGAATGTCCTTAAAAATACTGTCCATGACAGCTTGGAAAATTCCAGGGCTAGATGATATACCAAAACATAGTCTTTCATAATGGTAGAGTCCTTTATGTGTGTTTATTGTCGTATAGACTTTTGAATCTGGATGCAGTTCTAGTTGAGTGTAAGCATGACTAAAGTCCAATTCAGTGAATTTGTCTCCTCCTGCTAAATTCAAAGAAATTTCCTCAATGTTAGGAATAGAGTACCTATTTAGCTCTATTTGTTTTTTTATTCAGTGTGGCTTTATAGTCTCCACAAATTCTTACAGAACCATCCTTCTTTAACACTGGCACAATGGGCGTTGCCCAATCGGAATAGTCTACGTTCTTTATGATGCCATTAGATTCCAATCTACTTAGCTCATTTTCAATTTTATCCCTCATTGCATAAGGTGGAACTCTAGCTTTGCAGTACCTTGGATTTGTGTCTTTAATGCTTATCTTCACTGTTCTATCATTTAGTAATCCTGAACTACCAAAGACACTTTTATTTTCAGATACAACTTTATCTATTGAAGTAAAACTAGATTCTCTTGCTTTGTTCACTGAAAATATACTCCCCCAGTCTAACTTAAGATCAACTAACCAGTTCCTACCTAGTAATGGTGGTCCATTTCCTTCAACCACAAGAAGAGGAAGTTTAACACTTTGACCATTATAGCTTACATGAACCATACACTCTCCTATCACCGGAACATTGTCACCTGTGTATGTTGTTAGGCACTTGTGACATGGTTGTAGAGGCACTGATCCTCCTGTGACAGCGTCAAAGTCCTTCTTTGTGATGACAGTTAGAGATGCTCCAGTATCAAATTGGAAGATGATGCTCTTACCGTTGATACAAACTGGTACATTGATGGGAGCATGACTTATTGATTTCACAGAGAACAGGTTGAACTCCGGCTGCAAATCAGTTTGAACATTTTCATTGGTAGAGTGGTTCATTGGTTGGGTTAGGTTGTCTTGGTGAGAGTTAACATAGTGCTGTCTTTGGTTGCGGTACTGTCTTGACTGGCTAGATTTAGCAACAGACGAAGAATTTGCAAAGCAGGCCTTGGCAATGTGACCTTGCTTACTGCACTTATAACAAGTTGCTGACTTGAACTTGCATCGATGAGATGCATGGGGACCGTTGAATCGATGACATTTTTTTTATAATTATTACTAGATTTAGATCTAAGATTTGAACGTGCAGGCTGTTTAGCATAAGTTGAAATGCTCTGATGGGGTTGGTGTTTGTTGACTAACCTGCTGTCTACTGCCTGGATCCCTGAGAGTGCTAGAGATCTCGCCGCATTGGATGACTGCTGGTATGAAGTTGCAAGTTGTATTGCTTTTTCCAATGTGAGATCTGACTTGAGAATCAACTTTCTTTGAACATCAGGGCTGTTTACACCTATCACAAACTTTTCACAGAGTCTGTCAGACAGCGTGTCCCCGAATTCACAAAATTCACTTAGATGACGTAAAGCAGCAACATATTCTGATATTGCTTCGTTTGATTGACGAGTCCTACCGTCAAATCTGGCTCTACACAGGAACTTTGATTGTGCAGGCGCATGGTGGTCTGTTAGCAATTTGCTCAGCTCGTTAAAGCTCTTGGTAGCTGGACTAGCTGGTGCGCATAAGTCATTTAATAGCCTAAAATGTTGAGGCCCTATGACTGTTAACAAAACAGCTCTCTTTTTTGCTTCTATCGTCACGTCGTTAGCTTCAAGGTAAAAGCTTAACCTATCTAGATAATCATGAATGGTTTCATCATTCGAATCAAATTCTTTTATTTGGGCATACAGCGCCATTATCCTAGAAATACTTAGCCAATATGCTCTAGCAAACTTCTTTTTAAGTAAGCATGTGCTCTTTTTCTGCGGATGATCCCATCCTCGTCGCCAGTTGTGGTGGATTGGGCCGTTCTATTATTATACACTGACGAGAAGCCACGCGTTGATTGTTAACTAGTCTTTAATTCAGCTACATGATGGAAACAGGAACAGGAAGTGACGAGAGATAAACATATATATTAACAAGGGACATCACTCAAAATAACATTATAAATATAAGACTAATACAAGAAGAGTGAGTTCCCTTGACTTCACAATTCTCAATATATTACAGTTAACATTTGACTTTTCTAACAGTATAAAAATTCTTCTGTTATACTTATTTAACTTCATTTAAATGCAAAAAGAAATGTAGTGTCTTTCTTATTCTAATCATGGGTACTGTAAACCATTTGAAAAAATTTATATGAATATATTCCATAGCACATTTTACACCACCTTGTCACATCCTACATACACATGTTATGTTTAGGAAATATATTACTTTTCTAATTAACCCGAACCGACCACAAACGAAAATGCAAACATAACACAAATGAAAACAAAAAAGTAAACGAAAACTAATCCAAATGCAAACAAAAACGCAAACCCAAACACAAAGAAAACACAATCGCAAACAAAAAAGCAAATACAAATAGAAATACTAAGGCAAACCATAACTCAAATAATCCAAATAACCGTCAACATAAATACAATCTTAAATCCAAACATAAACGCAAAGTGCTCACAGTCGGGGTGCTTGCGGACGTGCCTTATTCAAATTAGAGAACGACTATGATACCTCAAGCTTATCCGCAAACGGAAAGATAGAAGTAAGCATAGAGTACATTTAGGAGCGGCTTCTAAACTGTTATTGATTACAAATTAAAATAGTATTTAGTAAACAGTACGTTCAGTGTATACAATAAATAGAAGGCACTATTAAAAAAATGTGTTTTACTTATCATATTGCACTTTATCAATCTCCGCTAATTATGTAATTATTTTTTTTCCCAACACCAAAACACGGTAATAAAAAGTTTTGTTTTTCCCGCGATGTAAGGTTGTTTTTTTTAAAGGAAAGTAATTGTGTTTTCCTGATTTATCATGAGGCGTTATTAGTGCTAGATAACTAAGTTTGGAAAATGAAATTTGTTTTAGAACACCTTCAATATTAATTTTGTAACCTATAAGTTTAGATTATAAGCACTTTAGATATATTACATTAGGGCGATCAAGTCTATATTCTTTAACTAAATTGAATCAGGCGCGTCTGCCGGCAAACGACAGGGTGCGATTTGGCGACCTACGCTATCCCGTGAGCACTATGGCGCCTAAGTTAGTTTTAAGAAGCACCCTACAATATTTACAAGGCGGCACACGACATTTGATAATTAAACCGAGCCAGGTTCCGTACGCGGCGCCCCTATAGAAGTGTAGTCGGGGGCTCAAGAGAACGCCACTCCACGTATCCGATGCTTAGGCGGTGAGTGATTAACTTTGATACTACGGTGAGTGATTAGCATACACTCAATGCTTTTATATGCTAGGCAATAGTGTAGACAAAGCCGTGCCCCGATAAATATGATCCTAGCGCAGGAGTTGTTTAAATAACTCTGTTTTAGAAAACAAGGAAATTCGTCTAAGAATATATGACTGGTAAAGCAATGATTAAGACTTTATTTGTCTTTTATGCATTACTACACCTTTCATCCGTTTGCCATGAAACTTTGAAATGTTGCTGAGAATACTCCAAGGAAAACAAAATTTTGCATGGGCGACGCCCCGGCAGGGTGCAATTTGGCGACTCGCGTTATCCCGTGAGCACTATGTGCGATAGAGAATGGATAAGATGGGGCATTATAGTGTATGTATAAATATATATATATATATATATATATATATATATATATATATATATATATATATATATATATATATATATTATACAAGAGTTACAATGCGAATTAATAAAAGGTGAATACTTATTTTTTTATTCTTAATTGGCTGAAGAGTATATTTAAAAACTTTATTTAGATCTAATCTAGATCTAGATCTATTTAATACTATTTATCTTTATCATCTAGATCTAGATTCTAGTCTTGCAACAAGAAAGATTGAATACTGAATAAGTAGATCTAGGTCTAGATCTAGAGTCTAGGGATCTACGGGTTTGTTTGATTATTAAAATTATATTTTTATTTTTTTTATCTCACGGCCCAGCGTCTCGAAGCTACAAAGATGGCGGCTCAGTTTCGGGTAAAATCACGATATAGCGTCGGAAATTATTGGGTAATGTTCGTTGAGTTTCGGTAACATTCGTTACTGTAAACCATAGTTTATTTGACCGTTGAAAGAAAAATAAAGTCAAGTGCATTAAATTAATGTTTTAACTTAATTTAATGTTTAACTGACAAAAAATTAGCAACAATTAGTAAATCTAAATATTATTAATAAAGTCGAGTGTATTAATTAATGTTTTCTTTTTAAGAAACAGAAAAAACCTGCAGAACATTTGCGACAACCAGCTCTAGTTCTGTTAGTAAATAAGACGATTAGATTTACTAAAGTTAAAAGTAGTAAGAATAACTAGAATAATGTTTAGTAGCAGCAATAATTAGGACATACACTTAAAATAATTAGAAATACAAAATAATTAGCAAAATAGTATTTAAAATGCAACTAAAATCAATCCTAGCACATTTTTAAACATTATGTATTAAAAATAATATGGCGGCAAATAAAGGATGGTTTACAGTATTTCCGGTGGTTTCCGGAACGGCTCGACAGACTACGCCATGGTTTTACAGTTTTTTACTGCTGTACAGTTCCGGAATAATAACCGACGCTATATCGTGATTTTACCCAGTTTCGTTTCTATAGGCTAGTAAATAGAAATTCTGGTAAAATCTTAGTTTAGCGTAGTAAATTCCAACAAAGCTAGATTCTAGATCTAGTAATGTGCGATGAATGTAACTAATGAATATTTCTTTAATTTGGCCATATTTATGTCATATTTTACATAATATAACTAATAATTGATTTTGAATAACAAATCAGAATCCATGACCAAACCAGTCAAAAATATCCTGGAATAAACTTTAACTAGCCCAGTCGAGACAACAATGAGTAAATACAAGCAGCGGCCATGTTTCAAAAACAATAATAGAGTAGTTTCCCCTGAAAAATTGTCTATTCGCATGTCTGTTGTGTTGATTTTGTGGTTTAATTTGGTTGCTTTGCATTGTTTTAATATATGCCTGTATAGTCACTGTATAGTAACTTTTCTTTTTTTTTCAATATAGTTGACATGAATGACTAATAGACCTTTTCAGACTTAATAGTGTGCATCCAAGACCACAACAATTGTTGGGAGGTCGAACTTTTGAACACTTTATTTGCAGTAATCAAATCAGTATTAGATCGCCCATAAATGACGTCGCTCTTAAGATAGTAATGACAGCGTGCATTATTACAGAACAAACATATGAACATATTGTTTCAGATAGAAATTGTGATTTGTGGTGGGGAGAGGTTGAGTAGAACTCAGCGATGTGATTTGGAGTCGGGTAAGGGGTTTTTTTTCTCGTGAAAACGGGATGGTTGTGGGAGAAAGACCAGCTGTAGAAGTATGACGCGTCATTCATTGGCGATCCATTTTCTCAGTGGGGACGATAGAAGTATTAAGAAGGGTCGAGAAATGTAAAAAGCATGCTGAGTCGCATTTTTTAACCCCACCTTTTCATTGCCCCACTTAGCACATCGTCACCGAGTTAACGCTCGCGCATGACGTCATGTACTGGTACCGCCGACCGTTAGGCTAATTTTATAGAAAAGAAAAACAATCACTGCCGTTTTGACACTTATGCGACGTTTAATTTGATTACATATGTTGGTGTTCAATTAAACAACCCCAAAAACATCTATCCCTCGTCCATTTGAACATACAGTGTTATTTCTGCAAGCTTGCTGTATTGAGACTTTCGGCCCTTTAAAAATATATTAAGCTCCCACCAGTTGAGTAGCGAGGTCGGGTGTCACCCGGTGAGGCACTTAATGGTGTCAACCCCCTAGAGGCATAGCGGAAACCATTCAAATTTTCGATTTGCACCCCCCTCCCCCTCAAACTTTGGATTTGCACCCCCCCCCCCCCCTTCAAGTTTTGCTCCATATATTTTGCTATTTTTTGCCTTGGTGTCACCCGGTGCGGTTCGCACCCCCCCCCCTTCGCTACCCCTCTGGCTCCCACCGTATAGAACTAGACTACCCATATTAAGCTCCAAAAGAAGCTTGGTGAAAACAGGATGGCCGTCCGATTTTGAAGCTGCTCTGCGCTTTATAAAAAGCACAATAAACGATAAGATGACACTTAAAGTAAATTATAGTTCTGAATCTTGATACATTAAAAGTGATTTTCAGAAATTTAGAGCCAGACAGTGAACATGATATTTCAATTTAAGTCCAAGAAAATAAATTTCCTCAAACGATGGAACATTACTAAATTTTCGCGCAGTTTTGCAAAATTGAATTAAAGTATTTACGCCATCTTACATGTCATGTAACATATTTACTATTTTTTTAATATAGGCTAATGAATGATCCAAACATAATCACGTTTTAAATGTTTAAGAATATATAATATAGATCTAGATCTAAACTTTTAAAAGATATTCATATGCATGTTTATTTCAGTTTTGATTATGCTTAATTAGTGTGTTTTAGCAATGTTTAATCAGGGCAATTTATAAATGATAGCTATGACATTGTAAAATGAATCTAACTCTCCTCCCTTACTGGACTTGAAACCTGTGTGTTATTCACAAAGCTTTGTCCATGCTGAGTTTAAAATATTGTTAAGATTTGTATCTATTTTTTTTTAACACTGTAATCGCATTAAAATTGATCAAGTTAACAAGAAACGCATTCTAAACAACATAACTGACAGTGCACATGACAGGCATCTGTCTTGCGTAGTGACAGACAGATGCTCACTCAAGTAGTTTTGTCAACCAGAAAAGTTAACCTATCAAATACAGTTCATCAGGCCTATAAAATTAAGAGGCCTATCACATTAAAATGATCGCATGTGACCGAAAGATATAGGCAAATTACAAACATTGCAGCCCACCTGTGTTCTTTTGTAAACCGGTGAGAAAAAACTCAAAGCACAGTATGAGCGTGTTCTAAATCTAGTCCAAGTACTTTGTTAGCCCAAGTCCTAATTAGTAAATCTAATTACTAGGTACTAATTAGTAATGTAAGCCTAGACCCAACACTAAAATCATGTAATTTTTCAGACCTCTTAAATCTTAATAATATAAACATTATTTAGCCTAATAAAAGTATATCAGCAATGAACAGTGAGAATCTATCTATATATATAATTCTCCTCTGCGAGCCGTTAGAAAACAAGCTGCAAGCGCCTCCTTACAGTCCCCTCTCTTTCTCTCTATCACATGGTCTGCTGAGCTGTGGTCACGTTACGTTAATGTTTACAAACCGTACAGCCAGGTTTAGTGACGGCTATTAGGGGCAGATAATTAAGTTTGAACCGACTTTAAACTTACAGGAGGTAACTAAGAGGAGGCTGCTTTCACAGGGGGGGGAGTGTAGGGTCGGGGTTAGGGGAAAGGAGGGGGGTTAGTGTTTTAAAGCAAATATTTTCAGTGGCAGCATTGGTACTGTGGAATTCACAAATTATGAATTACTGAAAAGTAGAAAATAAATCAACTAAATAGCGGCGTATGATACGCCGCGGGTCGGCTCGTATATATAATTCTCTTCTGGGAGCCGTTAGAAAACAAGCTGCAAGCGCCTCCTTGCAGTCCCCTCTCTTTCTCTCTATCACTATCACTACCACCCCCACCCCACCCCCACATTGTCTGGTGAGCTGTGGTCACGCTAAATGTTTACAAAGCTAAATGTTTACCAATCGTAGAGCCGGGTTTCTATTAGGGGCAGATAATTTAGTTCGATTTTAAACTTACAGGAGGTAACTAAGAAATAACTAAGAGGAGGCTGCTTTCACTGGGGGGGGGGGGGGGGGTGTAGGGTCGGGGAAAGGAGGGGGGGTTAGTGTTTTAAAGCAAATATTTTCAGTGGCAGCATTGGTACTGTCGAATTCACAAATTATGAATTACTGAAAAGTAGAAAATAAAACAACAAAATAGCGGCGTATGATATGCTGCGGGTCGGCTCGTAATATTATATTAGACTAATTAAAATCTATGAAATCAATAAGAATTAACAAAAATTATTTAAGCTATAACACATTTGAAAACAACAAATAATTAGGCATAAATATTCATAAATAAGCACACAAAAGCTAATGCGCAATAATTTCAGGGATTAACACAGATTAAAAAACAAAATAATAGATCGTTGTGGCTTAGGGGCTTTTAGAGTCATAGTATAATCCAAAAGACAGGTGAAAGATCCATAATGAGACTTAATTAGCCTAATTACGCTAGCAAAATAGGTAAAAAAAAAGTGTCAAGTAAAAAGAAAACTTATGTACGCAGTGACAGAGGATACTGCTATACAGCTTCTGTATAGCAATGATGTCACAATATATATACATATATATATATATACATATATATATATATACATATATATACATATATATATATACATATATATATATATACATATATATATATACATATATATATATACATATATATATACATATATATATATACATATATATATATATATATATATATATATATATATATATATATATATATATATATATATATATATATATATATATATATATATTGGATATATTTTTTAATAGACTGATAAACCTAATAGTTCTTCAATCTTCAATTAATTTTTCTACTTCCCGGGCTAATATTTTAAAAGTTCTATCATTTTTAATGGTACCAACTTTTAAATATACCTTCCTTCTCCAAAGCAAATTTTAAAATGTTTTTCTGGCATATTTTGCCCTGCCACCTATAGCTTGTTTGTATAACATGAAAAACCCACATTTTTGCTCTTGGTAAATGTTTTAAAAACTAATTGTAAGAAGGTCACTGGAGCTAGGATGAAAAATCTTTGAAAGTCGTGCATCTGGTGTGGACATCATATGATCATATTGATGTTAGCAATGATCCACACCTCTAATGTAGCGAGTAATACTAATATTTTTGTGTCAAATATAATAGTAATAGATAATTGAATAATAAACCAAAACCAATGTCCAAATATTTCAATATAAGCCAGAAATTAACTTTAAACAGCCTAGTTTGTGAGCAAGATTTGCTATATAAACAGCGGCCAACTGTAAATTAGGGTAGTTTCCCTTGAATCTCTAGCTTAAATGTTACCAAAAAACTTTAACAAGATGGCTGCTTTAGTAAATGAGCTTGGTTGCATCAAGTGAAAACATCGTTAATCTTTATTTATTACTGAAAAGTTTTACTACTGATGTTTTAAAACAGGCACATCAAAAGTTTGTAACATTTTTGTAGCTTTCAAAATGAGAATCCTTCTAAAAATGCCAACTAATTACAAAAATTTGATACGTCACCCTTTTTTTACTTACTCGTATACAGGGTATAGAGAAAGTATTCTGATAGTTCACAAAAATCACATGAAATTTTGACGGTTTTCACCTCAGTCCTTCATCTGGAGTATAGAAGACTTATTTTAATCGGGCAAAAATTATAAACCCACATTTATCAAATTTTCGATGTTTTATGCATAATCGAGTCTGAAAAACTGGGCTTTGCAATTCTTTCAGTGTATGTGTGTCTGTGAACACGATAACTTGAGTACAGTTACAGCTAGGTTGATAAAATTTCATATACGAGCCGACCCGCTATTTAGTTATTTTTTTTTCTACTTTTCAGTAATTCATAATTTGTGAATTCGACAGTACCAATGCTGCCACTAAAAATATTTGCTTTAAAACACTAAACCCCATCCCCCCCCCCCCCCCCCCCCCCGCCCCGTGAAAGCAGCCTCCTCTTAGTTACCTCCTCTAAGTTTAAAATAGTTTCAAACTGAATTATCTGCCCCTAATAGCCGTCACCAAACTAAACACTTAGCGTGAACTACAACTCACCTGACCATGTGAGGGGGGTGGGGGTGGGGGGGGTGGTAGCGATAGAGAGGAAGAGAGGGGACTGCAAGGCGCGCGCTTGCAGCTTGTTTTCTAACAGCTCCCAGAAGAGAATTATATATATAGATAAGCATTATAAATATCAAATTTCTAGTTTTGTATCAACTTTTCAGCGATTTCTGATTAACCGGAAGTGGAACTAATTCTACTTTAAATTTTTCAAAAGTACTAATAATATTCCGCACTATTATACACATTTTGTTTCGCATTTCCTTGGTGTGCAATTCTTTTTTCTACAAGATTCTATTCTATTTTAAAAAGTTTAAGTACTTAAACATGGATTTAAAAATCATGTCTATATATAGTATATCCTGAGTTGCCAATCCGCCGTAGTGTTATATAAGAATATTCGAGAAAGCTTAGGGGAGATCACTACTGGCTTTTTAACCTTACTAGCCTCTGCAGATTTTATGTACATAAAACCATAGATTACCTTAGTCTGTTAATTAAGAATAGTAAGGTGTACTTTTGACCTAATTTCTTTTTTTATCTCGCAAGCGACACTTTAGTGAAAGTAGCTTTGTATGAACTTACAATCAAATAAACTTCTAAACTATGATTCTAATGTTATGCCGTGTATGATTAAACAACGGTTTGGGAATATACCCCCCCCCCCTCCCCAATAATGCCAATTGATTATAATCTTGTGAAAAACAAGGCGCGTTTACATGTGTGCTGCGCCCAAAGCCAGTCATTTGGCCAGATTTATTATTTGTCATGTCGCCCCATATTTTAAAAACATAAAGCGTTGCACTTTCCTCATTGATGATTGTTTTTTTTTTCATTTTTTAAAGTGAAAATATGAATT
The DNA here is from genome assembly GCF_028476545.2 of Physella acuta. Lineage (NCBI taxonomy): Eukaryota > Metazoa > Mollusca > Gastropoda > Physidae > Physella > Physella acuta. The sequence continues at coordinate 110,326 of NW_026732665.1, read as the reverse complement.
GTTATGATTGCAGTTTTTGTAACATGGTATACTTACCTTCTGTCAATTTAAAAAGCATGGCATGTTAATTTTGTACAAATATTGTATAAAACAAAAAAAATTTAAGTTTGATTTTATTTTCTACCATAATCCGCCACCCTTAGGCATATACAATACATTAATTATTTTATTTTTAAAATTGTTTATTGATTGTATTAACTTTAAGCTATCTAAATTCATTTCTAAAATATTTTAATATGCTTCTGAGAAGTTTTATTGAAAAAACTTTGTTTTGACTATAGTCACTAGATCTGTATAATCACCACTTTAACATTAAATATTTAATCCTCAGTTCATTTATAAGAAGCAGCATGGGAGAGGCAACTGGTGATTTAAATTTACAGTCTGATGAGTTTGACGAATTTTCAAATTCTGAAGATGTGAAGCCACTTCTATCTACAGTATTTTCATCTTCTTCTGACATAAAAACAGAATTATCATTTTTAACTTTCCGTGATATCAAACCAAACATGACATTTATAACTTCACAGGATGATAAAACCGTTGTTACGCCAGATTTTTCATCTTCTACAGACACAAAGTCAGAATGTACAACATTTTCCTCTTTTGATGATGTAAAACACCATACGACATTTCTAACTTCTCAAGATAAAACAACAGGATTTTTAATTTTTAAAGATATGGAACCTGCTGTATCAGCAGTATGTACAAGATCTGAAGATATAAAACCAGAATTAGCAATTTTATCAACTAGTGAAGATATAAAACCAGAATTAGAAACTTTATCAACCAACACAGAATTAGAAATTTTATCAACTACTGAAGATATAAATCCAGAATTAGAAAATAAATCAACTAGTGAAGATCTAAAACGCGAATTAGAAACTTTATCAACTAGCGAAGATATAATCCCAGAATTAGAAACTTTATCAACCAACAAAGATATAAAACCAGATTTATGGACAAAATTTTTAGATTCTGAGGACAAACAACAAAATGGACTTGAAGAAAAGCTAAAACTCTCTGAAGACAAAACATATCTGTCTGTTGATCCTCATGATCATCATGAACAGTTTTTTCAAAGATCTAACTTGAATAAACAAGCTCAAGTAGGGGAGAGGCCACTTCAATGTGATGCTTGCCATAAAAGGTTTTCAGATAGTTCTAGGTTAAGTAAACATAAAAAAATTCATTCAGGAGATAAGCCTCATGAATGTGCTGTTTGTCATAAAAAGTTTTCTCATAGTTCTAGTTTATATGCACACAAAAGAGTTCATTCAGGAGATAAACCATTTGAATGTGATGTTTGTCAAAAAAAGTTTTCTCGGAGTTCTAGTTTATATGCACACAAAAGAGTTCATTCAGAAGATAAACCATTTGAATGTGATGTTTGTCATAAAAAGTTTTTATATAGTTCTAATTTATATGCACACAAAAGAGTTCATTCAGAAGATAAACCATTTGAATGTGATGTTTGTCATAAAAAGTTTTCTCATTCTAGTTTATATACACACAAAAGAGTTCATTCAGAAGATAAACCATTTGAATGTGATGTTTGTCAAAAAAAGTTTTCATATAGTTCTAGTTTATATACACACAAAAAAGTTCATTCGGAAGATAAACCATTTGAATGTGATGTTTGTCATAAAAAGTTTTCATATAGTTCTAATTTATATGCACACAAAAGAGTTCATTCAGGAGATAAACCATTTGAATGTGATGTTTGTTATAAAAAGTTTTCTCAGAGTTCTAGTTTATATACACACAAAAAAGTTCATTCAGAAGATAAACCATTTGAATGTGATGTTTGTCATAAAAAGTTTTCATATAGTTCTTATTTAAGGAAACATAGAAAAGTTCATACTGGAGATAAGCCAGATGAATGTGATGATTGCCATAAATATGTTTCTTAAATAAAGCGGCTCCCGACATATTGGCTCCCGATATAAGTGCTCAAGACAAATGGGCTCCCGACAAATCGGCTCACGACATATTGGCTACCGACAAATGGGCTACCGGCAATTGGGCTCCCGACATATTGGCTCCAGACCAATGAATGGCATGACCACTATTGGCATAAAAGTAACGATTTTGTCCTACCTCCAATACCACTATATACTCTTTTAAATGCCCGAATGAAATTGTTTTTCATGAACCAACATTAATTCACAAACAAAGTGAGCCCTTAACAGCTAAATTTCACCAATTCTAAAGTTTTGATAATGTTTAATTTACAACAGAAAAGATCTGTTGCTTAAAAGCGTGCACAGAAGTGTAAATGTATGATATACATGATGTTTACATGATAACAGCATTTTGTTTTGATAACCTACAAGTATACTGCAGGTAGGAAGGTATAGCGTGGACCCTTCTCCCAACACACTGTTGGAACAGCCTAAAAACGACTCAATTATGGATGTCATAGATAGATGACCCTTAAATTAAAACATACTATATTTTATAATAGATAAACGAATATAAAAATAAGGCCTGCCGAACAAGAGATGCATACGTTGTATTACATAAAAGTGTTGGATAAGCTAACTAAAGAATATTGATGAAGGGGTCCCACTGGCAGGTGTCATATTCAATGAGACCGCTTTGCCGGGAGACTTAGTCTCTACAGAAACAGTATTGTCAGTGGTCCTTTTGTCTGGAGCCAAATTGACAGAAGCCACATGAATGTGATCTTTGTCACAAAAGGTTTTCAAGGAATTCTGATTTAACAAAACACAAAACAGCAGTTCATTCAGGAGATAAACCATTTGAATGTGATTTTTGTCAAAAAAAGTTTTCTCAGAGTTCTAATTTATATGCACACAAACAAGTTCATTCAGAAGATAAACCATTTGAATGTGATGTTTGTCATAAAAAGTTTTCATATAGTTCTAGTTTAAGGAAGCATAAAAAAGTTCATTCTGGAGATAAGCCACATGAATGTGATGATTGCCATAAATATTTTTCTAAAATGTTTGCTCTAAGTCTAAGCAGCCACTAGTAACACATGAATGTGATCTTTGTCACAAAATGTTTTCTGGCAATTCTGATTTAAGGAAACGCAAAAGAGTTTATTCAGGAGATAAACAATTTGAATGTGATGTTTTACAGTTCTACTGTAAGCAAACATAAAACTGTTCATTCTTGTGTTAAGCCATATAAATGTGATGTTTATCATAAAGAGTTTCCACACAGTTCTACTCTAAGCAAACACAAAAGAGTTCAAAATAATCATTTAGTAGTTAAGCCTTATGAATGTGATGTTTGTCGTAAAAAGATTTCTCAGAGCTAATTTAAATAGAAACAGATGATTTCATTTAGGAGAAAATCCATATTAATGTGATGGTTGTCATAAAAATTTTACAGACAGTTCTACTCTAAGCAAACAAAAAAATAATCATTTAGTAGTTAAGCCTTATGAATGTGATGTTTGTCGTAAAAAGATTTCTCAGAGTTTTAGTTTTAATAGACACAAAAGATTTCATTCAGGAGATAAACAATTTGAATGTGATGTTTGTCATAAAAGGTTTTTACACAGTTCTACTCCAAGGAAACACCAAAAGAATTCATTTAGTACTTAATCCTTATAAATATGAAGTTTGTCATAAAAGGTTTTCAAACAGTTCTAAGTTTAATAGACTCAAAAGAGTTCATTCAGGAAATATGCCACATGAATGTGATGTTTGTCATAAATGGTTTTCTCAGAGTTCTTACTTAAATAAACACAAAAGAGTTCATTCAGGAGATAATCCAAATGAATGTGATGTTTGACACAAAAAGTTTTCAGACAGTTCTTCTCTAAGCAAACCAAAAAATATTCTTTTATTAGTTAAGTGTTATGGATGCGATGTTTGTCATAAAAGGATTTTAAACAGTGCTAATTTAAATAAACATAGAAAAGCTCATTCAGGTGTTGAGCCATGTGAAAGTGATGTTATAGTAGGCACAAAGAAATTCATATATGAGATTTTATATGATATTTGTCGTGAAAACTTTAACCAGAATGGTGGTTAATAATATGTTACATTACTTAAATTGTTGAAGCATCAATAGAATAGAATTTCTTATCTTTAACTCATTCACAATCTGTATATGTTAATAATAGGATAATGTTTAAGTTCTACTTCTAGGTCACTTATATATATTTATGTATATTTGTAAAAATTGCAAAAGGTTCATTGCATAAATTTTAATGTAATTTACAGGTAACAGAAGACTGTTCTTAATAAATTATAATAGTAAATTACCCATTTTTCACCATCTTTGCTGCTAAACATTTATAGTTGATCTTTTTCTTTGGTCTCATCGAGGTTAAGTGGGGTCATTTACTAACACAACTATCAGTTTCAAATGCTTGAAACAATAACACCACATACAAGTTAAGCATTAAAAAGCAAGAACACTAAACCTGCAAAGGTTATGTTTTGACATTTTGGTATCATATTTTTAGCAAAATTGTTGTTTTGATGTGTTTAATTTTGTATTCTTTATTTTTAAAAACACTTTAATGAAAATGTTACTGTAGTAAACTGGTATAAGATTGTAACATGAAATTAAAATTGCTAACTAAATCTATCAAATTCTTTTTAGTGTTTTACTACCAATGTCTGTATTCTAACATTATTAATTCCAATAAGACCACTGTGTGTTGAATGCTGGGGTTAATTTGACCCTCTTCTGATTATTTAAATTTAATGCCTTAACATGCCAGGTAGTTGAGGTCAGTGTCAGACAACAAAGGCTTGCTTGGCATGTCATGTAAAGTTAACATTTGACTTTTATGACAGTATAAAAATTCTTCTGCAAATTATTAGTACATTTTTTAAAAAAATATGTTCATTGTTATACTTATTCAACTTCATTTAAAAAGCAAAAAGAAATGTAGTGTCTTTCTAATTATGGGTACTGTAAACCATTTGAAAAAATTTATATTAATATATTCAATAGCACATTTTACACCACCTTGTCGCACCCTACATACACATGTTAATATTACTTCCACCACAATTAAATTTTGATTTAATACAATTGTTGAAAATATGCAGATGTATTAACAGAGAAATTAGATATTTTTACTTTTCCTCAGCCTATATGCTATTACATTTTCCAAGACCACTACCACATATAACAATAATGTTATTTGTTTTGCTAGGCCTTTAACATAGGATACATTATTGTAAAAAAATATTCGGCCCCGTATAGACTTATATATATATATATATATATATATATATATATATATATATATATATATATAATAAAATATATAGCAAGTATTAGGCCTCTATATAAATATATACTAGCCGGTTCAGCCAGGCACTGCACTTGCCTCTGTGAAAAAGCTATCTGTAAAGAACCATGACTTGTGTGTTTAGTAATCAGCATATAGGGTACCCGGCTTTGCCCGGGTTTAGGATATATATTACTTTTTTAATTAACCCGAACCGACCACAAACGAAATTGCAAACATTACACAAATAAAAACACAAACGAAAACAAAAAAGTAAACGAAAACTAATCCAAATGCAAACAAAAACCCAAACACAAAGAAAACACAATCGCAAACAAAAAAGCAAATACAAATAGAAATACTAAAGCAAACCATAATTCAAATAAACGTCAACATAAATACAATCTTAAATCCAAACATGAACGCAAAGTGCTTACAGTCTAGCTTGGGGCAACGCTGGAACCGCTTGATTAAACTTAGTAAATGACTATAGTACCCTAACTTATTCATAGTCTTTTAGCACCCACTTAAACGAACGTAGGGGACATAGCGAACACGGTAAGGCCTGGGGCGCCAAATAGCACCCTGTCGGGGCACTAGATGGCGCCCTTATTCGATTCAGTTAAAGACTTAAGTAACCTTTCTTATCCATTGTCAATTGCACTGTTTAAAACGAAATTATGCACCATAGCTCTCACATGGGAGCCCAGAGCGCTAAACCGAACCCTGTCGGGGCGCTTGCGGACGTGCCTTATTCAAATTAGAGAACGACTATGATACCTCAAGCTTATCCGCAAACAGAAAGATAGAAGTAAACATAGAGTACATTTAGGAGCGGCTTCTAAACTGTTATTGATTACAAATAGTATTTAGTAAACAGTACGTTCAGTGTATACAATAAATTGAAGGCATTATTTAAAATGTCTTTTACTTATCATATTGCACTTTATCAATCTCCGCTAATTATGTAATTATTTTTTTTCCCAACACCAAAACACGGTAATAAAAAGTTTTGTTTTTCCCGCGATGTAAGGTTTTTTTTTTAAAGGGAAGTAATTGTGTTTTCCTGATTTATCATGAGGCGTTATTAGTGCTAGATAACTAAGTTTGGAAAATGAAATTTGTTTTAGAACACCTTCAATATTAATTTTGTAACCAAATAAGTTTAGATTATAAGCACTTTAGATATATTACATTAGGGCGATCAAGTCTATATTCTTTTACTAAATTGAATCAGGCGCGTCCGCTGGCAAACGACAGGGTGCGATTTGGCGACCTACGCTATCCCGTGAGCACTATGGCGCCTAAGTTAGTTTTAAGAAGAACCCTACAATATTGACAAGGCGGCACACGACATTTGATAATTAAACCGAGCCCGGTTCCGTACGCGGCGCCCCTACAGAAGTGTGGTCGGGGGCTCACGAGATCGCCACTCCACGTCTCCGATGCTTAGGCGGTGAGTGATTAACTGTGATACTACGGTGAGTGATTAGCATACACTCAATGCTTTTATATGCTGGGCAGTAGTGTAGGCAAAGCCGTGCCCCGATTAATATGATCCAAGCGCAGGAGTTTTTTACATTTAAATTATTATTTTAAAGTATTATTTACATTTAAATAACTCAGTTTGAGAAAACAAGGCCATTCGTCTAAGAATATATGACCGGTAAAGCAATTATTAAGACTTTATTTGCCTTTTATGCATTACTACACCTTTCATCCGATTGCCATGAAACTTTGGAATGTTGCTGAGAATACTCCAAGGAAAACAAAATTTTGTACGGGTGGCGCCCCGGCAGAGTGCAATTTGGCGACCCGTGTTATCCCGTGAGCACTATGTCGCTACGTTAGTTTTAAACAGTGCGATAGAGAATGGATAAGATGGGGCATTATAGTATATATATATATATATATATATATATATATATATATATATATATATATATATATATATATATGTGTTACCACTGCCGACAGCGCCCAATGTTACCGAGTCTATTTACTTGTAGTGCCAAATGTTACCGAGTGTATTTACTCGTGCTATCTTTGACCAGCACACAACATCGGCCACAATATAGATACTCGGAAGTGCAGGTTTACATTGATCTCTTTATTACATGAATCAATAGAAATGCTCCACATAACAATGCATCAATGTTCCACAAGAATATAATGAACCAACTGACCCCCACTGTCCTCACTAGTCCTCACATAACAGAATGCACGTGTCCATCGTTCCTATTCTCACATAACACAATACGTCTACACAGTTCAGCCTCCAACTTAGTTCTCACAACCTAATACACGTATCTACAGTTCAGGCTTCCACAACTGTTCTCCTCGGTTCTGCCCCTTCTCGTCTTAACGTCCTATCATATATCCCACGTATTTGAAATACTTCCCATTCGTTGCATCAGATTATGAACTGCGCAGCTCTATCGTATCGCTTCCCAAAATACGCCTTGGCTTTGTGTTCGTTATCAGCCTACCACCTGCACTATTGCGTCAGACTGTAATGCGTTCTTATCGTCTCTAGTAACTACACTAGTTACATCCACCCCCGCCTTTTTTGTGTGTTTTCAAACACAAACAACACTTGGCAGGTGCACTCCTTCAACGTCAAACGCAACACCGTAAAAAAAATTTACTGTTCCACTCACTGTCAATGTCGTCACATTCGTATAAGATTGACAGTTATCCCTATTTCAACATATCAAATGTGTCTACCTCATATTCCTCAGACACAAAGCAGTTCTAGAATTCACATCCACCTTTTTTCGTTTGGTGTCTTCACCAGTTCATTTTTATAGCTTTTGAACAGTCTGTTCTCATCCCAGCGCGACCATGAAAGAATTGATGGTTGCTGACGAAAAATTTCGTATTCTTTCTGTTTCTCAAACTTCTCCGCGGACCACTTATCTGATGTTCTACTGTCTCTCTGCTTCTGGGAGGACCGAGATCCTCATTGTTGCAGTTATTCTCCACTTGTGTATCGCTGTTGTGCCGTTTATGGTGACATGGTTCCGGGATGGGTATGTGAATTTCCGTTGTAGTTTCCGGTTCCCTAATTGTCTTAGGTTTCTTTGTGTGTAAATGCTCTTCTTGACTATGCCAATATTTCTTTAATTGAGTAATATTCGCCCACCGATCCGGTTTGGTGTGGTTGGTGGGTCTTATTTTAAAGGGGCCACCGGCTATTTTAGGCATCTCCACGACTTGCCATATCTCCTGTCCCTAGAAGTCGTGGATTTTGTTTCTGCCTAATGGGTGGCTACGCAGTAATACTTTGTCGTTCAGTTGGAGTGGCGGGTCTTTTGTCTGTACCCGCGGTTCTCTTCGCCGTGCTTCATGTTCTAGTCTTTCTTGTACCACCCTGTACATTTCTCTTATTCGTCTCATATGTTCATTCACATATTCCAGTGCGGTGTATGAGCCAGTCATGCTTTCCTTTTTTCCTAGGAACAAGTCAAGAGGGAGTCGAGCCTCCCGTCCGAACAGTAACATGTGTGGCGAAAAGCCGGTTGTGGCATGGGGGGTGCAGTTGTATAGGTATACCAACTCTGGGAGAAAATCAGGCCAACGTTTTTTCTGTTCAGGTTCTATAGTACGCAGCAAATCATGCATGCTGCGGTTGAACCGCTCGCACTGTCCGTTTCCTTTAGGATTATATGTGGTTGTTCTAGATTTGTTGATCCCGTAGTGGCTGCACAGTTGGTTAATTACTTCTGACTCAAAGGCCCTTCCTTGGTCAGAGTGTAATTGTCTTGGTATGCCATATTTGATGAACCAGTGTTCTATTAAGACCTTTGCCACTGTTTTGGCCGTCTGATCTCGTGTGGGCACCGCGACAGTCCATTTGGTGAATACGTCAGTCATCACCAACACATGTTCCGTCCCATCCGATGATTGCTCCAACGACGTAAAGTCCATAGCCACAATCTCTAGTGGTTTTGTCGCCAGTAAGTGTCCTGATGGCTGTCTCATTTTGACAGCTGGCATTTTCGCATGCTGACACCTCACACAAGCCTCACAATGGCGTTTGACCTCCATCTCCATATTGGGCCAGTAGCACCGCCGTCGTAATATTTTGTGCGTCCTGTCCTGACCCTGGTGTCCCGCCCTGTCATGTGCCAACTTTAGCACCTTTTCTCGTAACTGTCCAGGCACCACCACCTGGTGTATTGTCCCATCTATTTGGTCATGAATTCTCCGCATGAGAACACCATCCTTTATACTGAGACGGTTCCACTGACTCAGTAGTTTCTTTGTTTCCCGACCAAACTGTTCTCTTTCCCTTCTTCTTGGGAATTTTTGTTCCTGGACGTATTTCAACAGCGGCTGTAACCCACTATCCGTTCTCTGGGCATCTCGTATCTCTTTATGATTAAGGCAATTAAAATCACTGGTGTCCATATGTCGTGGCTCTGTGGATATGTGCTCCACCCCGGTCTGCCCGTTTTGCATCACTTGCACCCCGTGAGGGATATCTGTTGACGCTCTGACCTCACATATTCCTGTCAGCGTTTCTTCCTCATCGCCCGGTCTCTCGTAAGGATTCCTTGATAAAGCGTCCGCATTGCCATTGGACTGCCCTGGGCGATATTTTATCTCTAGGTCAAAGAGTGCCAATTCTGCTGCCCATCGCTGTTCGATGGATCCCAACTTTGCTGTCTGTAGGTGACTCAGGGTGTTATTGTCAGTGTATACCACACATTTAGCACCTAATAGATAGTCCCTGAATTTTTCAGTCACAGCCCATTTCAATGTCAAAAGTTCTAGTTTCATGGCGCTGTAATTTGTCATGTTCTTCTCTGATTCATTCAGAGCCCGACTGGCATACGCAATAAACCTGAAACCTTGCTCCTGTTGTTGTGATAGTACAGCTCCCAGACCTTTAGAGCTGGCGTCAATTTCTAGCCGAAATGGTTTGTCAAAGTCTGCGTATCCTAATATCGGCGCCTCTGTCAAAGCATTTTTCAGTAGCTTAAACGAGTTCAGGCATTCCTCAGTCCATAATTCGCCTATCAGTTGTGTTTTACCTTTCTTTTTCTCCTTACTGTGTTTCCGTGTCATTTTGTTTACTAAGTCATGCAACGGTGCGGCAATTTTTGCAAAACCAGGTACAACTTTTCTATAATAGGAAGCAAAGCCCAAGAATGATCTGACCTCTACTGTGGTTGTTGGCTGTTTCCATTCTTTAACAGCTGCAATTTTATTAGATCGTAGCAATTCAAGTTCATCTGTATAATTCTTCACTTCATTTTCTTTTTCTGTATTCACTGATTTAAGATTCTCAATAGAAATGTGCAAAACTTCTACTTCTTTTTCTTTATCTGCTATAAGAAGTGTATTATTTTCAACCTTTTTCATTAGTTCTAATACTTGCTTTTCTAACTGTTGATTCAATAGCCTTTCTTTGTCTATCATTTCTTCTAGTTTGCCAACACTGTTCTGTTGTCTAATATTTTTATTTTCTTCTTCAGCTAACAGACACTTTAAAGATGAACATTTCTCCTGTGCTTTTAATTTGCATGAACTTTCCCTATCCAGTTTCATGGTTAACATTGAGATCTCATTCTTAAGTCTACCAATTTCCTTCTTATCATCATTTTTCTCTGCCAACAAATTGTTCACTTGAAACTTTTTAACATCCAAGTTCATTTCACAGTTCATTTTTTCTATTATTAACAAGTCTTTTGAATTCTTAAGTTCTTCCACCAAGGCTATAGTATCTGTTAGCTTAGTTTCACAATTCTGAAGTTCAGAAAGCTTCAAATCTAATTTTTCTTGTGTAATTTGAAGTTCTTTTTCAATATCTGATAATTTCTCTTCAAGTCTTGTTTGAGACTCTTTCATTGTTTGTCCCATTTTGTTTCTTAAGCCATAACCTCGCCACTCTGTAGCCTTGTCTTGCCTTACAGAGGGCGATCGTTTCACCGGACAGTACCGTGCCATATGTCCGGGCTGTGAACAGGACAGGCAGATTGGTCGACCGTCAGCTGTCCACTGGAGTGATGGATTGGCAGGTCGCGGCTGTCTAACTTGTCTATGTTTTGTCCAGTTTTTGCCCTGATTCTCTGCTGTTGACCTGCCTTCTAACCTCTCCAATCGTTGGTCAACCTTATCCAGGTGAGCCAACAGTTGAGCCATCATGGTTTCCATCGTGCCGGTCCCTGTGGGTGGTGATTGTTTCTGTTCCGGCACAGAGACTTTGTCTACCGAGCAGTTCGATTCGTCCTCATACTCGGACCTGCGGATCGCTGAGTTCCTGACCTGAAGGAAGGTCAACTGTGGGTCTTTGTATACCTCCTCTTTCAAATATCTTCTTGACATAGGGGTTGCTAACCGTTCGACAAAATGGTCCCTCAGCAGGCGCGCATCTATGTCGGGTATTTTGCCTTTTACAGCTTCAAAGGCCCTGTTCATTCGGTGTGAATATTCCATCACACTCTCCGCCAGTCTCTGCTTTATACCTACGAACACCGATAGCAGTTGCGATCCCGACCGTCTCTCCCCAAAGGTCTCCACAATTAGATCTAGCACCTTATCTGGATCTGTTTGGAGGGCTTTATCGTGGCATTTGACCTCCGCCCTAACCGTCTCCCCTATACTGCTCATCAACAACCTTAATCTTTCCTCTGGTGACATGTATCTCGATGCCCAGGCAGCTTTGACCTCTTCACTGAACCTGTTAGTTAAGGTTGGATCACCGTCCCCGTAAAATTTGTTGATGTGGGACTCTCTGGGCAGGACCACAATATGGGTCGGCTTTTCGTCCAGATTAGACATTCTAATTTTAATTCTTTGAGTAAAAAAAATACCTTTCCTACCGTGTATGTAAGAATACTTTTCCCTGTTCCTGAATGTCCGAAATCACACACAACACACAGTTATTAACTAGGCTGACGATGGTTGCCTCTAGCGGCTGGTCTAGTTGAATTCTTCTGCTCGACAACGCCAAATGTTACCGAGCAGTTCCACTGCTCGACAACGCCAAATGTTACCACTGCCGACAGCGCCCAATGTTACCACTGCCGACAGCGCCCAATGTTACCGAGTCTATTTACTTGTAGTGCCAAATGTTACCGAGTGTATTTACTCGTGCTATCTTTGACCAGCACACAACATCGGCCACAATATAGATACTCGGAAGTGCAGGTTTACATTGATCTCTTTATTACATGAATCAATAGAAATGCTCCACATAACAATGCATCAATGTTCCACAAGAATATAATGAACCAACTGACCCCCACTGTCCTCACTAGTCCTCACATAACAGAATGCACGTGTCCATCGTTCCTATTCTCACATAACACAATACGTCTACACAGTTCAGCCTCCAACTTAGTTCTCACAACCTAATACACGTATCTACAGTTCAGGCTTCCACAACTGTTCTCCTCGGTTCTGCCCCTTCTCGTCTTGCCGTCCTATCATATATCCCACGTATTAGAAATACTTCCCATTCGTTGCATCAGATTATGAACTGCGCAGCTCTATCGTATCGCTTCCCAAAATACGCCTTGGCTTTGTGTTCGTTATCAGCCTACCACCTGCACTATTGCGTCAGACTGTAATCCGTTCTTATCGTCTCTAGTAACTACACTAGTTACATCTATATATATATATATATATATATATATATATATATATATATATATATATATATATATATATATATATATATATATATATATATATCTGACAAGAACGCAATAGAGAAAACACAAGCAAATTAAAAACTTTCACAGTGAAGCGAAAACGAAATATGACGTCACACTTAGCATATAGTAGAAAATAATATCAAGTCGGAGCAGTAATATGACGTCATTGATTCTCGAGTAAACATTGAATAAAAAGCCAATTTTGTCTTATCTTAAAAGTGGTTTGCGTGAAGAGTTTCATTCATACAATTCTTCGGGTAGGCACGAAGCCCCACCCTCGAGAAAGAACGTCTAAGCCGCCCCCCCCCCCCTTACTAAAAAGAAATGTCATCGATACTCTATAATAAAATTACCGCCTAATTCATGTGTCTAATCTAAAAAGTGGTTTTCGTGCAGAGTTTCTTTCATGCAATTTTTCGGGTAGTGGCTAACGCGACACCAGTGTTTCTTTCAGACTTTTTCCTCCCCGGGGGGAGGAACTTTTTCTAATCTAAAAAGTGTTTAGCGTGCAGTTTTTTTCATGCATGATGCATCTCTTCCGGTAGGGGCGAAGCCCCGCCCAGGTTCTTCCTTTAGTTTGTATGATCTATAAATGCGACCAGTGTTTCAGACTTTTTCCTCCCCGGAGAGGGGTGGGGGTACTTGAAATTTTCGGGGGGCGGGGGGGGGGTAGAATTTTCTGGTAGGAGGCGGACACTGGAAAAAGTATATAATTATATTTCGTTGAATGGGACGGTAGACATGTTTTGGGGTGTGTGGGGGGGGGGTTAGGTTTTAGAGAAAATAGACAGCACTATCAACCTAGCGCCCGTTGTATCCTTCCTCAACGGGCCATTTTTCTCGTATATACAAGAGTTATAATGCGAATTAATAAAAGGTGAATACGTATTTTTCTTATTCTTAATTGGCTGAAGAGTATATTTAAAAACTTTATTCAGATCTAGATCTATTTATCTTTATCATCTAGAGTAAAGTTCTACGTGTGGTCACATATAGCGAAAAATTCCGAACTCCCGATTTTCTCCGGGCGCTATTTTGTAACCGTTTCACACAGGAACAAACCGAAAGTACTTTATTACTCCACTGCCATTCTACTCTAATATGCATGAGTTATTTTGTATTCATACGCATAGTATTTGAGATATTCATGTTTTAGTGACGAACCTCCTTGTGATCTACTTTTTCCACCTTTTTTACTTTCTCGTATATACGAAGTATAGAGAAAGTCTTGTAATCGTGCAACAATCGTTTTACATCTAACTGATACGGAAAAACATAATTTTGCAATCTTGTCCTAATGTCTGTGTGTCTGTCTGTCTGTGTGTGTGTAAACACAATTACTTGAGTACCGTTACAGCTAGGTTGATGAAATTTCATATATAAGTATTTTATCAAAATCGCAGATCCGAATCAACTTTTGAGCGATTTCCGATAAACGGGAGTGGTACTTTTTCTACTTTAAATTTTTCAAAAGCCTATAACTCGAGTACTATTTCAGATAGATAAATGAAATTTCACATGTAAGCGTAAAAGATCTAATTCTCTACCGTCTGTTAAATTTTGAGTAATTTCCGTTAACCGGAAGTAGTAATTTACGCTACTTCCGATTCTCAAAAAACTAATGTAAATTTTTAAAGTACTAATAATATTGCGCACTATTATGCTTTTTTTTATTTGGCGTTCACTTGGTACGCAATTATTTTTTCTACGAGATTCTATTCTATTTTTAAAGTTTAAGTAATTAAAAATGGATTTAAAATCATGTCTATAGCCCGAGTTCCCACCCAATGTTGTTTTATATAAGAATATTAGAGAAAGTTTAGGGGAGATCACTCCCGGATAGGCCTAGAGGCTAGATCTATAATCTATAGTTATAGCCAGCATCTGAGCATAGGCTTGTAAATAGAAATACTAAACTGTAACTAAACTAATGGACACCAACGAGTTGACGAGATTCCTTCCATAGACCATAATCATAATGTTGTTGACATGGAATAAAAACGTTTTATTAACTACAAGTAGAGTAGTGTGTTTTAGCAATGCTTAATGGACACAAGCGAGTTGACGAGATTCCTTCCATAGTGTTGTTGACATGGAATAAAAACGTGCTTTTTAGATTTAGACCGTAAATAAAAAATAAAAACTTAAGCCTAAAATTAATTAAGAAATTTTATATTTTTAGAATAAATGCTATAAAAGTTGCAAATCCAGAGAACTTGAAAATAATTTGTTGAGTTTAAGGTTAAGGCTACATTTCTATTTATTTTCATCAAGCCTAAGTTATAACCGGATGTTTCACTTTCGTAAGACAAATATTGATTGGCTGTACAGTAACTTAGTGATCGATAACTATTTTTTTACAAAACTTTGCAGATCAAGTTTTTAAATAACAATGCAAATTTAAAACCCCATGACCTAGTTTTCTATTTTTAGCTTACAATGTGTACAATAAAATTTATGGCGGCCTATCCAATAGCAGGATACCATTGTTTATGTCGCCATTACATGTGAAAACCAAATTGTTTTTGCTTTGTTTTAAATTTTTATTTAGTTACCGAAAATATTAAAAACATCAAATACATCCAATCTTTAGTAAAGTCCGAAAAAAAACCAGACAGGCAGGATTTTATAACCATATTAATTGTAACTACGCTGTGCATGATTTTTAAATTAATTTATGGACCTCTCAAATACCTTTGAGACTTTTCTCGCTGGTGTTCATTAAATTAAGCCTGGCTAATCCGTTAGGCGTTAGTAATCGGTAATCTATCGTTTTGGGTACGTAAAATTAAAATCGCCTGCGGCTATTAATGTACAAAAACGTTTCCTTGAGTCATTGTCAAGGCTTTAATATTATTAAATATTACGCCTATTCATTAAATTGTAGGCCTACCTTATTATTATTTTATTTATAAACAATACCCATGAAAACTATAGATATAGGGTAAAGGAGGGTGTTAAGAGCCACACTTTTTAGCACCTGTACATTTTTAAAGATTTCTATTAATAACTAATCTAAGAATTTTTTAGTATTGAAAATATGGCAAAATTATTCTAACATATCTGACACAATATAAAAATAATAATAAAGTCAATTAAATATACTTTAAATTGGTTTAATTGAACATTTATTGTCATACCCCCAAAATCAGTATTTGGGGTATTAGGAGTCGGGCAATGGGGCAATAAGTATTATCTCCTAGTTTAGACTAACTCCGCAATAAAAATAATTAATTTCTAACCCCAAAATAGTTAATGCTGTGTACACACACTTTAACTGATACTAGCTATCACTAGGCCCCAATGGGCCCAGTCTACAATTGATACAATTGCAGGTGTACATATGGCCTACAGTCTAGTAGTTTACAGTTGGCACATTAGTATGCCTAGTGTGTAGCTAGTATACTAGTGTGTAGCTGCCCAGAGTTAACATTCTTGTATGTAAAAAGGGGTGGTACTAACTAATCTGCCTTAATGCTTTCCCCTGATAAGCCATGTGTGCTATACATTACATAACATGACATGGAGGTGAGAAATGTTGAGGGGAGAGCAGTGGTGCTGGTTTCCCATTTGTTCTCCTCGCTGGACCCTGAGGGCCATAATACATAAGGAGATGCTATCTCTGGTTGGCTGAGATCTAAGAACTAAGTTCATGTTACCTACAAAGAGATGAAGTTTTATGGTGGGTTAGATACAGGTGGGGTCTGGCTATCATGGAGGTGAGAAATTGTGAGGGGAGAGCAGTGGTACTGATTCCTTTTTGGTCTCCACCCTGCTAGACCATGAAGGTCATATATTACATAACATGCCACCCCAGATTGTCTGAGATCTGTAACTGTAATCCATGTTACCTACAAAGAGATGAAGTTTTATGGTGGGCCAGAAACTGGTGGGGGCTGGGTATCATGGGGGTAAGAAATTGGATTGTAGGAAAATAAGTCACAGGAAAAAAAAACACAGGAAAAAAAGTCACAGGAAAAAAAGTCACAGGAAAAAAAGTCACAAATATATATTTGCATGATACTTGTTAATACTTTTATGTATTAAATATTCAGAGAGTGCAAATTAACTTAGGATTAATTAAATGTAATGTAATGTGTGTAGGCTGTATACGCATAGGAATTTTTATAATTCATCTAAAAATATTTAGTATGAAGTATGTAGATTGTAATTATTTTAAACTTAAGATTAGTAGCGTTTAATAGAATGCTCCAAAGTCCACGGTTTTAATCTTGTTTTTTTTAAATACCAACATTAAATTACTGTGAAATGGTAAGTTCGTCTGACTTGCTGCCCTCAACTCATGGCCACAATAGTTATGTTTAGATGTTTAGTTCAACCACCTTTACTGCCCACATTTATCACGCTCATTACATAACACTTAGGATCAAAAAAGAAAGCGACAAGGTTCAAATGCTGTCATTGACGCATGACGTCAACAACACAAAATATGTTCGGACAATGCCTACTGAGGAGAGGCCGACCAAAGAATAGCCTACGGCAAAATTTGCCTAAATTTTTTTTTCTCGTTAAATTTTCTACCGCGTTTTTAACTAAATACGTAACAAAAGTTGAGATTGTTGTGTAAATTACATTAGAGTATTTTTACTTACATTGTTATAAACCATAATGCTTTTAACGTCTATAAATAATTAATGCTATAAAAAAATACAACCCACAACAAGAAACATACAAAATTTTACAATTGTAAACAAATAAAAAAAAATATTTCTAAAAATATTTTTGTGACTTTTTTTCTGTGACTTTATTTCTGTGACTTTTTTCAAAAAATTTTTTTCCACTGTGACTTTTTTTCTGTGACTTTTATCTTAGCAAAAACTGTGACTTTTTTTCTGTGTTTTTTACTTTCTCGTATATACGAAGTATAGAGAAAGTCTTGTAATCGTGCAAAAAAAAAAAATCGAGATTTTTGCAAATCTCGACGTTTTACATCTCACTGATACGGAAAAACATAATTTTGCAATCTTGTCCGTATGTCTGTGTGTCTGTGTGTGTGTCTGTGTGTGTGTGTGTGTGTGTGTCCGTGTGTAAACACGATAACTTGAGTACCGTTACAGCTAGGTTGATGAAATTTCATATACAAGTATTTTATCAAAATCGTAGATCCGTATCAACTTTTGAGCGATTTCGGATAACCGGAAGTGGTACTTTTTCTACTTTGAATTTTTCAAAAGCCTATAACTTGAGTACTATTTCAGATAGATAAATGAAATTTGATATGCAAGTAAAAGATCTAATTCTCTACCTTCTGTCAAATTTTGAGTAATTTCCGTTGACTGGAAGTAGTACTTTACGCTACTTCCGATTTCTCAAAAAACTAATGTAAATTTTAAAAGTACTAATAATATTGCGCACTATTATGCGCTTTTTTATTTCGCGTTCACTTGGTGTGCAATTAATATGTCTACGAGATTTTACTCTATTTTTAAAACTTTAAGTATTTAACATGGATTAAAAATCATGTCTATAGCCCGAGTTCCCATTCCCTGTTATTTTATATAAGAATATTCGAGAAAGTTTATGGGAGATCACTCCCGGTTTATTTTTCCTGTGACTTTTTTTCCGTTTACCAGAAATTGTAGGGGGGAGCAGTGGTATTAATGTGCCTGTTTTGCTGGACCTTGAGGGTCATAAATTACATAACATACCACCCCAGATTGGCTGAGACCTAAGAACACTTATTCCTGTTACCTACAAAGAGATTAGAAGTTTTATGGTTGGTTAGAAACAGGTGGGGGCTGAGTCGGCTGTATTGCCCCTTAGGGGTAATAAGTATGTGTACCATTTTAAAAATTACCTGGCTAACATCAGATGGCTGAATTTTTACTTTTTAGCAGGTTAGAATTGTATTTCTATCATTTAGACACAAGTCTGTTTAACAATTAATACATTTTGTGTTAACTATTCCTAAACCAGTGTCATATTCAGTGGTCTAATCAATGAGAAACTTGCACATAGGGTATCAAGAGCCACATAACAGTATCTGTTATAACTTTTCTGAACAGGCAAGCTAGTAGACAAAATTAATGTATTCATGTAGATTTAGTTATTATCTAACAAATAAAACCATTACGGTAATGATCAGTCAAGTTTTACTCTGATAATGATAAAAACTTTATAGCATGGTAAAATGGGTCAAATGTCGGCCATTTTGTTTTGGCACCAATAATCACTGTGCAAAAAAAATTCACCAAAATAAAACTATTCTAGCCATAGCTATAAAAATAGTGTTAAAATGTACAACAACCAATGCTCTAATATAGGAACAAAGAATGGGCTTGAAAAACTCATTTGGTTTATTACAAAGTGAAGTTTCCCAAGTTATGTCTATTTGGAAAAAAAGTTCACAAAATGGTTTTATGGAGATGAGAAATTTTAGGGAAAGAGCAGTGGGATTAAATCCTGTCTCATCCTCTCCCTATTGGACCAAGTGGGTCATAAATTACATAAAATGAATCCTCTGCTTCTCTGTCATCAAAGAACAGCAGTGGTTATTACCTCAGAAGTAGATTAGCAGTGTTATTGGGGGTTTTGTGGGGGTGGGGTGTTGTTTGGGGCTTAATACCACACGGCTCTTAACGCCCTTCTTTACCCTATCTCTAACTACTAACTACATTTGATGGTTTTAGCTAATTTGTAAATTTGGGGCTAAAATACAGGATTTTAATTATTGGTGCTTTTTAGCTTAGCTGGGACAGCTTTTTCAGTGACAATCATTCTTAGATCTGGTCCACAAAATTGACAGGAGAGGGACCTTGGATGTTAGTAAGGATCAAGTGAGGGGAGGGTGGAGTGTCGGTATGTGTCAATAAAACATAATTAAAAGGATGCTCGTAACTTGGTTATGTCATGTAACATATTTACTATTTTTTTAATATAGGCTAATGAATGATCAAAAAATAATCACGTTTTAAATGTTTGAGAATATATAATATAGATCTAGATCTAAACTTTTAAAAGATATTTATATGCATGTTTATTTCAGTTTTGATTAGGCTTAATTAGTGTGTTTTAGTAATGTTTAATCATGGCAATTTATAAATGATAGCTATGTCATTGTAAAATGAATCTAACCCTCCTCCCTTACTGGACTTGAAACCTGTGTGTTATTCACAAAGCTTTGTCCATGCTGAGTTTAAAATATTGTTAAGATTTGTATCTATTTTTTAAAACTGTAATCACATTAAAATTGATCAAGTTAATGAGAAACGCATTCTAAACAATATCACTGGCAGTGCGCATGACAGGCATCTCGCTTGCGTAGTGACAGACAGATGCTCACTCAAGTAGTTTTGTCAACCATAAAAGTTAACCTATCAAATACAATTCATCAGGCCTATAAAATTAAGAGGCCTATCACATTAAAATGATTGCCTGTGACCGAAAGATATAGGCAAATTACAAACATTGCAGCCCACCTGTGTTCTTTTGTAAACCGGTGAGAGAAAACTCAAAGCACAGTATGAGCGTGTTCTAAATATAGTCCAAGTACTTTGTTAGCCCAAGTTCTAATTAATAATTCTAATTACTAAGTACTAATTAGTAATGTAAGCCTAGACCCAACACTAAAATCATTTAATTTTTCAGACCTCTTAAATCTTAATAATATGAACATTATTTAGCCTAATAAAAGTATATCAACAAAGAACAGTGAGAATAATATTATATTAGATTAATTAAAATCTATGAAATCAATAAGAATTAACAAAAATTAATTAAGCTATAACACATTTGAAAACAACAAATAATTAGGCACAGATAAGCACACAAAGGCAAACTCCCAATAATTTCAGGGATTAACACAAATTAAAAAACAAAATAATAGATTGTTGTGGTTTAGGGGCTTTTAGAGTCATAGTATAATCAAAAAGCCAGGTGAAAGATCCATGATGAGACTTAATTAGCCTAATTACGCTAGCAAAATAGGTAGGGGGACTTACTTAAGCAGTGACAGAAAATAACTATACAGCTTCCGTATCAATAGCAATGACGTCACTCACAAAAAAAATATTGTTTTCGTGACGTATCAATAGCAATAACGTCACTCACAAAAAAAAATATTGTTTACGTGATATGTGGGTAATTTTTTTTCTCAAAATGAGTACAGAATATTTACAATTTTAATTCAGAAACAGATCAATCTAATAATCCCCTACCTAACAGTGCAAGTTTGGAAACTTACAGATCGATATTTTAAGTTTTTAAGCAACTTAAAACTTTACCCATGTTTATGTTTGACCTTCATTGATGGAAGCTAAACAATTTTTTTTTTCTGGCAAAAATAGCTTTGTCATCTTCAGGTAGCATAAAATACGCTTATTTTCTGCCATTTTTCATGTGATAATCGTTTTTTTAAAAACCTAATTCCAAGAAAGTCACTTTACTGTTAAGCAAAATTTTCAGAAACATGTGTCTGGTTTTGGGTCTGCAAACAAAATATGTAGGCCTGCTATAATTTTTTTTTCATGATCTATCTGGGTCTATTTATATAGTTGTTTTTTAACTGTTGTAAAAAGTCCTTGAAATTTTTAACCTTGAAATGCAGTGCTTGTGAAAATTGCTGCTGTCACTGCACTCATCCTATTTTCTCCTCCCACCACTTGTAAAAAAAAATCAGCTATTTGCTTTGGGGGGGAGTTGGGGCGCTAGATCTTTGACATTAGTATTAGCATAGTTACTTCTGAAATCTTCTTCATAATAAAATATATGTGTCACCTTGTTATGTGCCATTGAAGCCATTGACTCTGATTTTTTCCTGCTTTTCTTTTTGGATTTGCTTCCATAGCTTTTGTCCACCCAAGAACAAACTACAAGGCAGAAGTTGTTTGATTTTGGAGTTGTTTCTCCTAGAAGAGTGGCTGCCCTCTGCTAACGAGCCTCATCTGCCCGAGTGTTCAAACTCAAGACTTATCGGTTTAGCAACCATGAGCTTTACCCACTCGACCACACCAACCCCACTTCTGAAGTGATTTCTTAGTAAAAAATAACGTTTCTGTAATCCTGCGATGTGTACTTACGAATTTCCACAATATTTTTTTTTACGTCATCGCGCATATCAAGGTGGGGGACATTGGTGGTGAAATGGTGCAACATAAGGTTTTAGATTTTGATGTGGAAATTAGCCATATACCTGGGTATGTTGTAAAAGCAGGCATACGACAGTGTACATTTGTGTTGTAGGCCTACCACTTGTTATAGTTCAGGCCTGCTAAAAAAATTCTTAGATATTTCTACACATTTCTATATTACCAACAGTAGAAAAAGTGACCACTGCCACTATAAACAGAGTTGTTTGTATTGTGGTTTACATGCATGGGGTAGGTCTAGAGATTGTACTAACATTTTAAACTAATTATGTTGTATTATATATTGGATATATATATATATATATATATATATATATATATATATATATATATATATATATATATATATATATATATATTGGATATATTTTTGAATAGACTGATAAACCTAATAGTTCTTCAATCTTCAATTAATTTTTCTACTTCGCGGGCTAATATTTTTTTAAGTTCTATCATTTTTAATGGTACCAACTTTTAAATATACCTTCCTTCTCCAAAGCAAATTTTAAAATGTTTTTCTGGCATATTTTGCCCTTCCACCTATAGCTTGTTTGTATAACATGAAAAACCCACATTTTTGCTCTTGGTAGGCCTAAACGTTTTAAAAACTAATTGTAAGAAGGTCACTGGAGCTAAGATGAAAAATCTTTGAAAGTCATGCATCTGGTGTGGACATCATATTGATGTTAGCAACGATCCACACCTCCAAGGTAGTGAGTAATACTAATATTTTTGTGTCAAATATAATAGTAATAGATAATTGAATAATAAACCAAAATCAATGTCCAAATATATCAATATAAGCCAGAAATTAACTTTAAACAGCCTAGTTTGCGAGCTAGATTTGCTATATAAACAACGGCCAACTGTAAATTAGGGTAGTTTCCCTTGAATCTCTAGCTTAAATGTTACCAAAAAACTTTAACAAGATGGCTGCTTTAGTAAATGAGCTTGGTTGCATCAAGTGAAAACATCGTTAATCTTTATTTATTACTGAAAAGTTTTACTACTGATGTTTTAAAACAGGCACATCAAAAGTTTGTAACATTTTTGTAGCTTTCAAAATGTGAATCCTTCTAAAAATGCCAACTAATTACAATAATTTGATGTCACCCTTTTTTTACTTTCTCGTATACAGGGTATAGAGAAAGTATTCTGATAGTGCACAAAAATCACATGAAATTTTGACGGTTTTCACCGTTTTTCACCTCAGTCCTTCATCTGGAGTATAGAAGACTTATTTTAATCGGGCAAAAATTATAAACCCACATTTATCAAATTTTTGACGTTTTATGCATAATCGAGTCTGAAAAACTGGGCTTTGCAATTCTTTCAGTTTATGTGTGTCTGTGAACACGATAACTTGAGTACAGTTACAGCTAGGTTGATAAAATTTCATATATAGATCTAAGCATTATATCAAATTTCTAGTTCTGTATCAACTTTTCAGCGATTTCTAATTAACCGGAAGTGGAACTAATTCTACTTTAAATTTTTCAAAAGCCTATAACTTGAGTTCTGTTTTAGATAGCCAAATGAAATTTCATATGTAAGTAAAAGATCTAATTTTCCACCTTCTTTCAAATTTAGAGTATTTTCCGTTGACCAGAAGTAGTAATGGACGCTATTTCTAATTTCTCAAAAATGCTTGTGAATATATAAAGTACTAATAATATTCCGCACTATTATACACATTTTGTTTCGCATTTCTTTGGTGTGCAATTCTTTTTTTCTACAAGATTCTATTCTATTTTAAAAAGTTTAAGTACTTAAACATGGATTTAAAAATCATGTCTATATATAGTATATCCTGAGTTGCCAATCCGCCGTAGTGTTATATAAGAATATTCGAGAAAGCTTAGTGGAGATCACTACTGGCTTTTTAACATTACTAGCCTCTGCAGATTTTATGTACATAAAATCATAGATTACCTTAGTCTGTTAATTAAGAATAGTAAGGTGTACTTTTGACCTAATTTCTTTATTTATCTCGCAAGCGACACTTTAGTGAAAGTAGCTTTGTATATTCTTGTTTTAAAATGAACTTACAATCAAATAAACTTCTAAACTATGATTCTAATGTTATGCCGTGTATGATTAAACAACGGTTTGGGAATAATTCTCATGTCCTTAGGTGTGGTCACTATGCCAGTCATATACCCCCCCCCCTCCCGATTAATGCCAATTAATTATAATCTTGTGAAAAACAAGGCGCGTTTAGATGTGTGCTGCGCCCAAAGCCAATCATTTGGCCAGATTTATTATTTGTCATGTGGCCCCATATTTTAAAAAACATAAAGCGTTGCGCTTTCCTCATTGATGATTGTTTTTGTTTTTTTTCATTTTTTAAAGTGAAAATATGAATTGTTATGATTGCAGTTTTTGTAACATGGTATACTTACCTTCTGTCAATTTAAAAAGCATGGCATGTTAATTTTGTACAAATATTGTATAAAAAAAAAAATTTTAAGTTTGATTTTATTTTCTACCATAATCCGCCACCCTCAGGCATATACAATACATTAATTATTTTATTTTTAAAATTGTTTATTGATTGTATTAACTTTAAGCTATCTAAATTCATTTCTAAGATATTTTAATATGCTTCTGAGAAGTTTTATTGAAAAAACTTTATTTTGACTATAGTCACTAGATCTGTATAATCACCACTTTAACATTTAAATATCTAATCCTCAGTTCATTTATAAGAAGCAGCATGGGAGAGGCAACTGGTGATTTAGATTTACAGTCTGATGAGTTTAAAGAATTTTCAAATTCTGAAGATATGAAGCCACTTCTATCTACAGTATTTTCATCTTCTTCTGACATAAAAACAGAATTATCATTTTTAACTTTCCGTGATATCAAACCAAACATGGCATTTATAAATTCACAGGATGATAAAACCGTTGTTACGCCAGATTTTTCATCTTCTACAGACACAAAGTCAGAATGTACAACATTTTCCTCTTTTGATGATGTAAAACACCATATGACATTTCTAACTTCTCAAGATAAAACAACAGGGTTTTTAATTTTTAAAGATATGGAACCTGCTGTATCAGCAGTATGTACAAGATCTGAAGATATAAAACCAGAATTAGCAATTTTATCAACTAGTGAAGATATAAAACCAGAATTAGAAACTTTATCAACCAACACAGAATTAGAAATTTTATCAACTACTGAAGATACAAATCCAGAATTAGAAAATACATCAACTAGTGAAGATCTAAAACGAGAATTAGAAACTTTATCAACCAGCGAAGATATAATACCAGAATTAGAAACTTTATCAACCAACATAAATATAAAACCAGATTTA
>NW_026732665.1:37500-77500 GCF_028476545.2 Physella acuta | reverse complement strand
GAAGCCCTTCTGCATGACACAGTGTTATGGGAAGCTAATGCTATTTCGTTGTATTTGTTTGCTGTCTAGAAAGTTTGCTCTCACCCCATCTATCAACACAAAAGTTTATCGTTTGCAATCAGACTGTTGTTTGCAAGACATTCAAGGTGAAGGTTACATGCGCCTGCTTTATGAATTTGCCCAGAGTTACAATCTACACCCCCCACCTCCTCCCCAACTAAAGTAAAACAATAGACTCACCCAAAGATAGCCCCCCCCCTCCAATTCCGTACAGAACACCCCCCCCCCCTAATGTAAACCTATGAACTCACCTAGCGTAACAATCTCCCACAGAAGAATGCCGTAGGCCCAGACATCAGATTTGGTGCTGTGTGTTCTGTCGATCAAACTTTCTGGTGCCAACCATCTAACCGGCAGCGGACCCTGTCAAGTTTAGAAAAACACTTGTTTTAATCTAGATTTATCATTCACCTACCACTTCTGTTATAATCTACTTCACCTACGCCGCTTTAACGTTAACGTGTTCGAATCTAAAATGAAGTACGAAACTTAATGCTTGAAACGAATAAAACAAATTTTGAAGATTCTACAACGGAATCAATGTCATAATAATGTAAGCCATAGCAAGGTTAACCAACATTGGGATTTGCCATCAACTAGCAATATAGAAAGTAAAAAATACTTTCTTTAGACGTAGCGATCCATTGTGCAGATGAACTAGGGTTCATATGTTTCTTGACCTCGGCATATGATGTGATGGCGTGGTCAGCACTAAGCTGCACTATGCCCAATCGTCTTTACTCTCCCCAATGTATTATCAGGTACCCATCAGAGCTGGGTGGATTAATCAAAACCAAGACCGAACTCGAGACTTTGTGGCTGGCCTCCAACGCTCTATCATTCGACCACGTCGTCCCACACCAACTCACAATAGGATGCATTGAAACATAATATTTAGTTTAAATATTTTAACCAAATGCTAAAGCCAACAAATTGACATATGCTTATGTTTTTTTTTTACGGATAAAACAATTATTTTCTGGCCAAATTATGTGGCAACTGAATTGGCCCAATGTTGGAGTTTCTTCCCAGACTTTAAGTAAAACAAGTTTAAAAAACCGACGATTAAATTATAATCAAACTAATGAAGTTAATTAACCGTCAACTTCAACGAATAACTGAAAACATACAGGACACCGTGACGCTAAGTTAACCGGCTATTCTGACAGGTGTGTTGATTTCACAGGACACCGTGACGCTAAGTTAACCGGCTAGCCTGACAGTCGTGTTGATTTCACAGGACATCGTGACGCTAAGTTAACCGGCTATTCTGACAGGTGTGTTGATTTCACAGGACACCGTGACGCTAAGTTAACCGGCTATTCTGACAGGTGTGTTGATTTCACAGGACACCGTGACGTAAGTTAATCAGCTAGCCTGACAGGTGTGTTGATTTCACAGGACACCGTGACGCGAAGTTAACCGGCTAGCCTGACAGTCGTGTTAATTTCACAGGACACCGTGACGCGAAGTTAACCGGCTAGCCTGACAGTCGTGTTGATTTCACAGGACACCGTGACGCTAAGTTAACCGGCTATTCTGACAGGTGTGTTGATTTCACAGGACACCGTGACGTAAGTTAACCAGCTAGCCTGACAGGTGTGTTGATTTCACAGGACACCGTGACGCGAAGTTAACCGGCTAGCCTGACAGTCGTGTTAATTTCACAGGACACCGTGACGCTAAGTTAACCGGCTATTCTGACAGGTGTGTTGATTTCACACGACACCGTGACGCTAAGTTAACCGGCTAACCTGACAGTCGTGTTGATTTCACACGACACCGTGACGCGAAGTTAACCGGCTAGCCTGACAGTCGTGTTGATTTCACAGGACACCGTGTACGAGTGGGCACATTTTGATGCCCAGGACCTCCTGAAGATGACCCGGAGACCGCCCAGTTTTGACGCCACGAACGTTGAGCCCTACCGTCTGGACGGTGTCATGGTCAGGTGGTCCAAGCCAAAGATGCGAGACTGGAGGTGAGTGGTCATTTCGTTGGACATTTTGGTAAGGTGGGTGGACATTTTGTGGACATTTTGGGGAGGTTGGTGGACATTTCGTGGACATTCTGGGGAGTTGGGTGGACATTTCGTGGACATTTTGGGGAGGTGGGTGGTCATTTCGTTGGACAATCTGGTGAGGTGGGTGGACATTTCGTTAACATTTTGGGGAGATGGATGGACATTATTCGTTATTCGAACCATTGAGGGATGGGAGGTGGACATTGCATGGACATTGGGGGAGTTTTGGAAAATTTGCTTTGACGTTTATGTGGAAATAGACATTGTGTGTACAACTTAGTGGTTCTAAAGAAACGAAAAACTTTTAAAAGTTATATGACTTCAATGAAGTGTGTTCTTTTTTTCTTCAAGGTGGAACTATATACCAGGAAAAAACGAAACAAAACTTGTTCTTCCTGAAATCCATGACTATCAACATTAAAGATATAGATACAAGATGGGCTTTTTTAGATTTTAGATATTTGAACGCTTTAATTTTTAAAACATCAAAATGTTATTTTTAAGTGCGAAATTCATCCCCGACGTCTTAGTCAATGGTCTAGCTAAAATAAACGTATGTTTAATAAAACAATCAGTAGATGAAGTCGAAAAATGTGTTTTTCTTATCTTTCTATGGTTTTACTGTCCATTACCTGTCTGTTTCTGTCAAATGTAAATATTTTTTACCAACTTTACAATCGTTTGTGTTTAGTTAGATTAGTTAGACCAACTTAAGAATTACCTATCCTTCTACCCGATGCATGTATTTTATTGTATATTGTATTGTTCGTGGCATAACTTTCAGCCTTTCGTTGTTTCAAAATCCTTTTTTTCTATCTAAAAGGTTTTTGTAAGGTTTTTTTTTCTACCAGCTCTAATAAATTTTGTACGATATTTAGACCATAGCTAAACTATGCGGAGACAATCTAAAATTCCGTAGTTTAGATTTACCCAAACAAAAATGGCAGATGATTGTTATAGCCTATAGACGTGGAAGATGAAAATATTTTAACTGGTATCTTTAAAGATTCCTTTCCAGGTAAATATACATTTACAGTATAAGTTAAGACACTAAAAAAGAACGCAGTCACAATTCTTTATATAAATAATATAGCCTATCATAGGCAATATAAAATATAAGCAATAAAAAATAATCGAAGTGTCTACTCGGAATAAGATTTTTCGGCAAAAGATAGTTCTGCGCATGCGCAGTGACCTATGGCTAGGGTTAGGGCTAGAATGAGGGTTAGGGGTAGGATTAGGGATAGGGTTAGGGATAGGATTAGGGATAGGATTAGGGTTAGGGATAGGATTA
Source organism: Physella acuta (assembly GCF_028476545.2). NCBI lineage: Eukaryota > Metazoa > Mollusca > Gastropoda > Physidae > Physella > Physella acuta. Next base: position 74,123 of record NW_026732665.1, on the reverse strand, counting down.
GGGATAGGGTTAAGGATAGGATTAGGGTTGGTATTAGGGTTCTGGTTGGTATTAGGGTTCTGGTTGGTATTAGGGTTCTGCGGTTGTAAACACACGCATGCGCAGTACCATCGAAAACATCGCCGCTAAGTAGTAGTTTCTCTCCATTGCGCATGCGTATCGCATGCGTATCTTATTCCGACTAGAATCGGCCAAAAATAATTGGGCCTTCCCTACAACAATCATCACTACAATGGCTACATTAAACATTTTTTATGATTATTGATTATTAGTACATTTCTGAGGCTCGGTCAGCCGGTGTTGTCACTGTTGTTGAGTGACGGCTTACGCACATCACTCAGTCATCACAACGACGACTCTTCTACTTCTAGTAGTTCTAGTTTTCTCCTTTTCTAATTCTAAGTACTTCTAACTAGATCTAACTTCTACTCTGTTATAGTTATAGGGTAGAATATAAGGTAAAATCTTAGTTTAGCGTCGTAAATTCCAACGTAGCTAGTAATGTGTAGTGTGTAGGCTTTTTGATTCGCCGCCATCTTGCGATCCAAACTACATCCGGACTTTTTCAAGCGTACTTGAAAAAATTCGCCGTTCCGATGAATGCTAATTCTAGGCATCAGAATCGAAAAATTAAATATATTCGATACTATCATATGCGTTGAATTTTATTATTTAAATGTTTCATTGATAGTAGTAGCTGTCATTTTACAATACTTGATACTGAAAGCGACCTAACGATGATAGCGAAAATCGATCGAAACCGCGCAGTACCGAACCGCTACTTTCAGAACTAAATTTCAGCTTTAAAAAAAGAGAATAAGTACAGGAAACTAGTAAATAAGTAATGCCAAACCATTTTGATGGATGGAAATGTTGGTTTTATGTGCTTTAGAGCTCCTTATATATGAGATATTGCTCCTTGCGTGAAGTGATATAGATCTACACAATTTTATTAATGGCGGCCGAGTTAGAATTTTCATGACGGCCCATAGGCATGAAATAAAAAATGCGCACTTTTGCTATTTAATAGTGTTTATTGAATTGGCAAGATCTAAGCTTATAAAATAGCTTTTTTATGGATTAAATAAAATTTAAAGCATTTGAATTAATAGTCCCATTCATTAATAGACTCAATAGGGTAAATAATAATTAAAATTTTAAATAGGTCCTAGATTCCTATAGATCTGAATAAATATTGCTCTCCAGTCTAAACAAATTCCATTTAAATTTTAAACTTTTTATTAGTAGTCTATATTTATAGCCTAACCAATGAGTAAAATAAAAATCAAATAGTCTAGAAATAATAGTTAAAATATAGTACTACAGTATAGAGGCAATGGAATTTTTTTTAAAAAAAGTCAAAGATAAAATAGGAACATTTAACACTTTAACAATGTGATCTAAAGTCTAAAGCAGGGGTCTCCAAACTACGGCCCGCGGGCCGAATGCGGCCCGCGAGGTCCTCTCATCCGGCCCTCGGAGATCTTTTTGTCCACGGAAAAAATGTTTGTTGTAGGTGGCTGGGGAAAATTGCCAGCCCAATGATATGCCTGGAAGAAACTCTGGCCCCCGAACTTATATTTGATAGTTAATGCGGCCCTCAGGCTGAAAAGTTTGGAGACCCTGGTCTAAAGCAACAGTAATACATTTTTTTTAAAAGTCAAAAAGAAAACAGAAACAGTAACACTTTCAACAATGTGATTTAATTTTACTTAAAAATAACAAACGAAACAACAGTAATGTTTTTTATATAGAATCTAGTAGGTTCAGATCAGCAAATAAGACAGCTGTCTATCCTTTGGTTGCCACACATCTCGTCTAGTTTCTGTTACACTATTTATTGATTAGCATTCCTTGGCTACTTATTAAAAGTAGCCTACAACTAATGCTACTAATAATTAGATACTTCAACATAATCCTAAACATATCATATTTCAGTATGAGTATAATACCCAGGTATTATTGATGCAAAATTTCAGTCCCACCCCCTTAGTTAGACTTCATTATATGTGATTGTCTTTTTCTTCTAGGATGTATTAAACTTGTAAGTTTCTATTTCCAACATCCTTAAGCATCAATGTGCTAAGTTTTATCTTTATATCATTAATAACAACATAGATATGCAGTATTAAAAGTGACTTGCGACAATCATTGTAGAACTGCACCACACACCTTAATTGGGCTTAATTAAGTTAATTATAAATTCTTTTTCTTTAAATTGATCTTTATTTCACTTGCATATTCCTGTTGTCTACACGTTTTATGTATAATCGAGTCTGAAAAACTGGGCTTTGCAATTCTTTCAGTGTATGTGTGTCTGTGAACACGATAACTTGAGTACAGTTACAGCTAGGTTGATAAAATTTCATATATAAGTATTATATCAAATTTCTAGTTCTGTATCAACTTTTCAGCGATTTCTGATTAACCGGAAGTGGAACTTATTCTACTTTAAATTTTTCAAAAGCCTATAACTTGAGTTCTGTTTCAGATAGCCAAATGAAATTTCATATGTAAGTAAAAGATCTAATTTTCCACCTTCTTTCAAATTTAGAGTAATTTCCGTTGACCAGAAGTAGTAATGGACGCTATTTCCAATTTCTCAAAAATGCATGTGAATATATAAAGTACTAATAATATTCCGCACAATTATACATATTTTGTTTCGCGTTTCCTTGGTGCGCAATTCTTTTTTCTACAAGATTCTATTCTATTTTAAAAAGTTTAAGTACTTAAACATGGATTTAAAAATCATGTCTATATATAGTATATCCCGAGTTGCCAATCCCCTGTAGTGTTATATAAGAATATTCGAGAAAGCTTAGGGGAGATCACAACTGGCTTTTTAACATTACTAGCCTCTGCAGATTTTATGCACATAAAACCATAGATTACCTTAGTCTGTTAATTAAGAATAGTAAGGTGTACTTTTGACCCAATTTCTTTATTTATCTCGCAAGTGACACTTTAGTGAAAGTAGCTTTGTATATTTTTGTTTTAAAATGAACTTACAATCAAATAAACTTCTAAACTATGATTCTAATGTTATGCCGTGTATGATTAAACAACGGTTTGGGAATAATTCTCATGTCCTTAGGTGTGGTCACTATGAAGTCATATACCCCCCCCCCTCCCCATTAATGGCATTTTATTATAATCTTGTGAAAAACAAGGCGTGTTTAGATGTGTTCTGCGCCCAAAGCCAATCATTTGGCCAGATTTATTATTTGTCATGTCGCCCCATATCTTAAAAACATAAAGCGTTGCGCTTTCCTCATTGATGATTGTCTTTTTGTTTTTTTCATTTTTTTAAGTGAAAATATGAATTGTTATGATTGCAGTTTTTGTAACATGGTATACTTACCTTCTGTCAATTTAAAAAGCATGGCATGTTAATTTTGTACAAATATTGTATAAAACAAAAAAAAATTAAGTTTGATTTTATTTTCTACCATAATCCGCCACTCTTAGGCATATACAATACATTAATTATTTTATTTGTAAAATTGTTTATTGATTGTGTTAACTTTAAGCTATCTAAATTCATTTCTAAGATATTTTAATATGCATCTGAGAAGTTTTATTGAAAAAACTTTGTTTTGACTATAGTCACTAGATCTGTATAATCACCACTTTAACATTTAAATATCTAATCCTCAGTTCATTTATAAGAAGCAGCATGGGAGAGGCAACTGCTGATTTAGATTTACAGTCTGATGAGTTTAAAGAATTTTCAAATTCTGAAGATGTGAAGCCACTTCTATCTACAGTATTTTCATCTTCTTCTGACATAAAAACAGAATTATCATTTTTAACTTTCCGTGATATCAAACCAAACTTGACATTTATAGCTTCACAGGATGATAAAACCGTTGTTACGCCAGATTTTTCATCTTCTACAGACACAAAGTCAGAATGTACAACATTTTCCTCTTTTGATGATGTAAAACACCATATGACATTTCTAACTTCTCAAGATAAAACAACAGGATTTTTAATTTTTAAAGATATGGAACCTGCTGTATCAGCAGTATGTACAAAATCTGAAGATTTAAAACCAGTATTAGCAATTTTATCAACTAGTGAAGATATAAAACAAGAATTAGAAACTTTATCAACCATCACAGAATTAGAAATTTTATCAACTACTGAAGATATAAAACCAGAATTAGAAAATATATCAACTAGTGAAGATCTAAAACCAGAATTAGAAACTTTATCAACTAGCGAAGATATAATCCCAGAATTAGAAACTTTATCAACCAACAAAGATATAAAACCAGATTTATGGACAAAATTTTTAGATTCTGAGGACAAACAACAAAATGGACTTGAAGAAAAGCTAAAACTCTCTGAAGACAAAACATATCTGTCTGTTGATCCTCATGATCATCATGAACAGTTTTTTCAAAGATCTAACTTGAATAAACAAGCTCAAGTAGGGGAGAGGCCACTTGGATGTGATGCTTGCCATAAAAGGTTTTCAGATAGTTCTAGGTTAAGTAAACATAAAAAAATTCATTCAGGAGAAAAGCCTCATGAATGTGATGTTTGTCATAAAAAGTTCTCTAATAGTTCTGCTCTAAGCAGCCACAAAAAAATACATTTACTAGTTAGACATTATGAATGTGATGTTTGTCACAAAAGGTTTTCAAGGAATTCTTATTTAGCGAAACACAAAAAAGCTCATTCAGGAGATAAGCCTCATGAATGTGATGTTTGTCATAAAAAGTTTTCTCAGAGTTCTAGTTTATATGCACACAAAAGAGTTCATTCAGGAGATAAACCATTTGAATGTGATGTTTGTCATAAAAAGTTTTCTGAGAGTTCTAGTTTATATGCACACAAAAGAGTTCATTCAGGAGATAAACCATTTGAATGTGATGTTTGTCAAAAAAAGTTTTCTCGGAGTTCTAGTTTATATGCACACAAAAGAGTTCATTCAGAAGATAAACCATTTGAATGTGATGTTTGTCATAAAAAGTTTTCATATAGTTCTAGTTTATATGCACACAAAAGAGTTCATTCAGAAGATAATCCATTTGAATGTGATGTTTGTCATAAAAAGTTTTCATATAGTTCTAGTTTATATACACACAAAAAAGTTCATTCAGAAGATAAACCATTTGAATGTGATGTTTGTCAAAAAAAGTTTTCATATAGTTCTAGTTTATATACACACAAAAAAGTTCATTCAGAAGATAAACCATTTGAATGTGATGTTTGTCATAAAAAGTTTTCATATAGTTCTTATTTAAGGAAACATAGAAAAGTTCATACTGGAGATAAGCCAGATGAATGTGATGATTGCCATAAATATGTTTCTTAAATAAAGCGGCTCCCGACATATTGGCTCCCGATATAAGTGCTCAAGACAAATAGGCTCACGACATATTGGCTACCGACAAATGGGCTACCGGCAATTGGGCTCCCGACATATTGGCTCCAGACCAATGAATGGCATGACCACTATTGGCATAAAAGTAAAGATTTTGTCCTACCTCCAATACCACTATATACTCTTTTAAATGCCCGAATGAAATTGTTTTTCATGAACCAACATTAATTCACAAACAAAGTGAGCCCTTAACAGCTAAATTTCACCAATTCTAAAGTTTTGATAATGTTTAATTTACAACAGAAAAAATCTGTTGCTTAAAAGCGAGCACAGAAGTGTAAATATATGATATACATGATGTTAACATGATAACAGCATTTTGTTTTGATAACCTACAAGCCTACTGGAGGTAGGAGGAAGGTACAGCGTGGACCCTTCTCCCCACACACTGAGTTGGAACAGCCTATAACTGACTCACTTATGGATGTCATAAATAGATGACCCTTAAATTAAAACATACTATATTTTATAATAGATAAACGAATATAAAAATAAGGCCTGCCGAACAAGAGATGCATACGTTGTATTACATAAAAGTGTTGGATAAGCTAACTAAAGAATATTGATGAAGGGGTCCCACTGGCAGGTGTCATATTCAATGAGACCGCTTTGCCGGGAGACTTAGTCTCTACAGAAACGGTATTGTCAGTGGTCCTTTTGTCTGGAGCCAAATTGACAGAAGCCACATGAATGTGATCTTTGTCACAAAAGGTTTTCAAGGAATTCTGATTTAACAAAACACAAAACAGCAGTTCATTCAGGAGATAAACCATTTAAGTGTGATGTTTGTCAAAAAAAGTTTTCATATAGTTCTAGTTTAAGGAAACATAAAAAAGTTCATTCTGGAGATAAGCCACATGAATGTGATGATTGCCATAAATATTTTTCTAAAATTTTTGCTCTAAGCAGCCACTAGTAACACATGAATGTGATCTTTGTCACAAAATGTTTTCTGGCAATTCTGATTTAAGGAAACACAAAAGAGTTTATTCAGGATAAACAATTTGAATGTGATGTTTTACACTTCTACTGTAAGCAAACATAAAATTGTTCATTCTTGTGTTAAGCCATACAAATGTGATGTTTGTCATAAAGAGTTTTCACACAGTTCTACTCTAAGCAAACACAAAAGAGTTCAAAATAATCATTTAGTAGTTAAGCCTTATGAATGTGATGTTTGTCATAAAAAGTTTTTCAGATAGTTCTAATTTAAGTAAACATAAAAAAGTTAATTCAGGAGATAAGCCATATGAATGTGATGTTTGTCATAAAAAGTTTTCTCAGAGTTCTAATTTAAATAGAAACAGATGATTTCATTCAGGAGAAAATCCATATTAATGTGATGTTTGTCATAAAAAGTTTACAGACAGTTCTACTCTAAGCAAACACAAAAATAATCATTTAGTAGTTAAGCCTCATTCAGGAGAAAAGCCTCATGAATGTGATGTTTGTCATAAAAAGTTTTCTCAGAGTTCTAGTTTATATGCACACAAAAGATTTCATTCAGGCGATAAACAATTTGAATGTGATGTTTGTCATAAAAGGTTTTCAGACAGTTTTAGTTTTAATAGACACAAAAGAGCTCATGCAGGAGCTAAACCATATGAATGTGATGTTTATCATAAAAAGTCTTTAGACAGTTTTACTCTAAGGAAATACTAAAAAAATTCATTTATTAGTTAATCCTTATAAATGTGAAGTTTGTCATAAAAGGTTTTCAGACAGTTCTAAGTTTAATAGACTCAAAAGAGTTCATTCAGGAAATATGTCAAATGAATGTGATGTTTGTCATAAAAGGGTTTCTAAGAGTTCTTACTTAAATAAACACAAAAGAGTTCACTCAGGAGATAATCCAAATGAATGTGATGTTTGACAAAAAAAAATTTTCAGACAGTTCTCTAAGCAAACCAAAAAATATTCTTTTAGTAGTTAAGCGTTATGGATGCGATGTTTGTCATAAAAGGTTTTTAAACAGTGCTAATTTAAATAAACATAGAAAAGCTCATTCAGGTGTTAAGCCATGTGAAAGTGATGTTTTAGTAGGCACAAAGAAATTCATATATGAGATTTTATAAATATGATATTTGTCATGAAAACTTTAACCAGAATGGTGGTTAATAATATGTTACATTACTTAAATTGTTGAAGCATCAATAGAATAGAATTTCTTATCTTTAACTCATTCACAATCTGTATATGTTAATAATAGGATAATGTTTAAGTTCTACTTCTAGGTCACTTATATATATTTATGTATATTTGTAAAAATTGCAAAAGGTTCATTGCATAAATTTTAATGTAATTTACAGGTAACAGAAGACTGTTCTTAATAAATTATAATAGTAAATTACCCATTTTTCACCATCTTTGCTGCTAAACATTTATAGTTGATCTTTTTCTTTGGTCTCATCGAGGTGGGGTCATTTACTAACACAACTTTCAGTTTCTAATGCTTGAAACAATAACACCACATACAAGTTAAACATTAAAAAACAAGAACAATAAACCTGCAAAGGTTATGTTTTGACATTTTGGTATCATATTTTTAGCAAAATTGTTGTTTTGATGTGTTTAATTTTGTATTCTTTATTTTTAAAAACACTTTAATGAAAATGTTACTGTAGTAAACTGGTATAAGATTGTAACATGAAATTAAAATTGCTAACTAAATCTATCAAATTCTTTTTATTGTTTTACTACCAATGTCTGTATTCTAACATTATTAATTCCAATAAGACCACTGTGTGTTGAATGCTGGGGTTAATTTGACCCTCTTCTGATTATTTAAATTTAATGCCTTAACATGCCAGGTAGTTGAGGTCAGTGTCAGACAACAAAGGCTTGCTTGGCATGTCATGTAAAGTTAACATTTGACTTTTTATGACAGTATAAAAATTCTTCTGCAAATTATTAGTACATTTTTTTAAAAATATGTTCATTGTTATACTTATTCAACTTCATTTAAAAGCAAAAAGAAATGTAGTGTCTTTCTAATTCTAATTATGGGTACTGTAAACCGTTTGAAAAAATTTATATGAATATATTCAATAGCACATTTTACACCACCTTACACACCCTACATACACATGTTAATATGACTTCCAACACAATTAAATTTTAATTTAATACAATTGTTGAAAATATGCAGATGTATTAACAGAGAAATTAGATATTTTTACTTTTCCTCAGCCTATAGGCTATTACATTTTCCAAGACCACTACCACATATTATAACAATAATGTTATTTGTTTTGCTAGGCCTTTAACATACTATCCATTATTGTAAAAAAAAATTGGGCCTCGTATAGACATATATATATATATATATATATATATATATATATATATATATATATATATATATATATATAGCAAGTATTAGGCCTCTATATAAATATATACTAGCCGGCTCAGCCAGGCACTGCACTGGCCTCTGTGAAAAACCTATCTGTAAAGAACCATGACTTGTATGTTTAGTAATCAGCATATAGGGTACCCGGCTTTGCCCGGTTTTAGGAAATATATTACTTTTTTAATTAACCCGAACCGACCACAAACGAAATTGCAAACATAACACAAATAAAAACACAAACGAAAACAAAAAAGTAAACAAAAACTAATCCAAATGCAAACAAAAACACAAAGAAAACACAATCGCAAACAAAAAAGCACATACAAATAGAAATACTAAAGCAAACCATAACTCAAATAATTCAAATAAACGTCAACATAAATACAATCTTAAATCCAAACATAAACGCAAAGTGCTTACAGTCTAGCTTGGGGCAACGCTGGAACCGCTTGATTAAACTTAGTAAATGACTATAGTACCCTAACTTATTCATAGTCTTTTAGCACCCACTTAAACGAACGTAGGGGACATAGCGAACACGGTAAGGCCTGGGGCGCCAAATAGCACCCTGTCGGGGCACTAGATGGCGCCCTTATTCGATTCAGTTAAAGACTTAAGTAACCTTTCTTATCCATTATCAATTGCACTGTTTAAAACGAAATTATGCACCATAGCTCTCACATGGGAGCCCAGAGCGCTAAACCGAACCCTGTCGGGGCGCTTGAGGACGTGCCTTATTCAAATTAGAGAACGACTATGATACCTCAAGCTTATCCGCAAACAGAAAGATAGAAGTAAACATTGAGTACATTTAGGAGCGGCTTCTAAACTGTTATTGATTACAAATAGTATTTAGTAAACAGTACGTTCAGTGTATACAATAAATTGAAGGCAGTATTTAAAATGTGTTTTACTTATCATATTGCACTTTATCAATCTCCGCTAATTATGTAATTATTTTTTTCCCAACACCAAAACACGGTAATAAAAAGTTTTGTTTTTCCCGCGATGTAAGTTTTTTTTTAAAGGGAAGTAATTGTGTTTTCCTGATTTATCATGAGGCGTTATTAGTGCTAGATAACTAAGTTTGGAAAATGAAATTTGTTTTAGAACACCTTCAATATTAATTTTGTAACCAAATAAGTTTAGATTATAAGCACTTTAGATATATTACATTAGGGCGATCAAGTCTATATTCTTTTACTAAATTGAATCAGGCGCGTCCGCCGGCAAACGACAGGGTGCGATTTGGCGACCTACGCTATCCCGTGAGCACTATGGCGCCTAAGTTAGTTTTAAGAAGAACCCTACAATATTGACAAGGCGGCACACGACATTTGATAATTAAACCGAGCCCGGTTCCGTACGCGGCGCCCCTACAGAAGTGTGGTCGGGGGCTCACGAGATCGCCACTCCACGTCTCCGATGCTTAGGCGGTGAGTGATTAACTGTGATACTACGGTGAGTGATTAGTATACACTCAATGCTTTTATATGCTGGGCAGTAGTGTAGGCAAAGCCGTGCCCCGATAAATATGATCCAAGCGCAGGAGTTTTTTACATTTAAATTATTATTTTAAAGTATTATTTACATTTAAATAACTCAGTTTGAGAAAACAAGGCCATTCGTCTAAGAATATATGACCGGTAAAGCAATTATTAAGACTTTATTTGCCTTTTATGCATTACTACACCTTTCATCCGATTGCCATGAAACTTTGGAATGTTGCTGAGAATACTCCAAGGAAAACAAAATTTTGTACGGGTGGCGCCCCGGCAGAGTGCAATTTGGCGACCCGTGTTATCCCGTGAGCACTATGTCGCTACGTTAGTTTTAAACAGTGCGATAGAGAATGGATAAGATGGGGCATTATAGTGTATATATATATATGTTACCACTGCCGACAGCGCCCAATGTTACCACTGCCGACAGCGCCCAATGTTACCGAGTCTATTTACTTGTAGTGCCAAATGTTACCGAGTGTATTTACTCGTGCTATCTTTGACCAGCACACAACATCGGCCACAATATAGATACTCGGAAGTGCAGGTTTACATTGATCTCTTTATTACATGAATCAATAGAAATGCTCCACATAACAATTCATCAATGTTCCACAAGAATATAATGAACCAACTGACCCCCACTGTCCTCACTAGTCCTCACATAACAGAATGCACGTGTCCATCGTTCCTATTCTCACATAACACAATACGTCTACACAGTTCAGCCTCCAACTTAGTTCTCACAACCTAATACACGTATCTACAGTTCAGGCTTCCACAACTGTTCTCCTCGGTTCTACCCCTTCTCGTCTTGCCGTCCTATCATATATCCCACGTATTAGAAATACTTCCCATTCGTTGCATCAGATTATGAACTGCGCAGCTCTATCGTATCGCTTCCCAAAATACGCCTTGGCTTTGTGTTCGTTATCAGCCTACCACCTGCACTATTGCGTCAGACTGTAATGCGTTCTTATCGTCTCTAGTAACTACACTAGTTACATCCACCCCCGCCTTTTTTTGTGTGTTTTCAACCACAAACAACACTTGGCAGGTGCACTCCTTCAATGTCAAACGCAACACCGTAAAACAAATTTACTGTTCCACTCACTGTCAATGTCGTCACATTCGTATAAGATTGACAGTTATCCCTATTTCAACATATCAAATGTGTCTACCTCATATTCCTCAGACACAAAGTAGTTCTAGAATTCACATCCACCTTTTTTCGTTTGGTGTCTTCACCAGTTCATTTGTATAGCTTTTGAACAGTCTGTTCTCATCCCAGCGCGACCATGAAAGAATTGATGGTTGCTGACAAAAAATTTCGTATTCTTTCTGTTTCTCAAACTTCTCCGCGGACCACTTATCTGATGTTCTACTGTCTCTCTGCTTCTGGGAGGACCGAGATCCTCATTGTTGCAGTTATTCTCCACTTGTGTATCGCTGTTGTGCCGTTTATGGTGACATGGTTCCGGGATGAGTATGTGAATTTCCGTTGTAGTTTCCGGTTCCCTAATTGTCTTAGGTTTCTTTGTGTGTAAATGCTCTTCTTGACTATGCCAATATTTCTTTAATTGAGTAATATTCGCCCACCGATCCGGTTTGGTGTGGTTGGTGGGTCTTATTTTAAAGGGGCCACCGGCTATTTTAGGCATCTCCACGACTTGCCATATCTCCTGTCCCCAGAAGTCGTGGATTTTGTTTCTGCCTAATGGGTGGCTACGCAGTAATACTTTGTCGTTCAGTTGGAGTGGCGGGTCTTTTGTCTGTATCCGCGGTTCTCTTCGCCGTGCTTCATGTTCTAGTCTTTCTTGTACCACCCTGTACATTTCTCTTATTCGTCTCATATGTTCATTCACATATTCCAGTGCGGTGTATGAGCCAGTCATGCTTTCCTTTTTTCCTAGGAACAAGTCAAGAGGGAGTCGAGCCTCCCGTCCGAACAGTAACATGTGTGGCGAAAAGCCGGTTGTGGCATGGGGGGTGCAGTTGTATAGGTATACCAACTCTGGGAGAAAATCAGGCCAACGTTTTTTCTGTTCAGGTTCTAGAGTACGCAGCAAATCATGCATGCTGCGGTTGAACCGCTCGCACTGTCCGTTTCCTTTAGGATTATATGTGGTTGTTCTAATTTGTTGATCCAGTAGTGGCTGCACAGTAGGTTAATTACTTCTGACTCAAAGGCCCTTCCTTGGTCAGAGTGTAATTGTCTTGGTATGCCATATTTGATGAACCAGTGTTCTATTAAGACCTTTGCCACTGTTTTGGCCGTCTGATCTCGTGTGGGCACCGCGACAGTCCATTTGGTGAATACGTCAGTCATCACCAACACATGTTCCGTCCCATCCGATGATTGCTCCAACGACGTAAAGTCTATAGCCACAATCTCTAGTGGTTTTGTCGCCAGTAAGTGTCCTGATGGCTGTCTCATTTTGACAGCTGGCATTTTCGCATGCTGACACCTCACACAAGCCTCACAATGGCGTTTGACCTCCATCTCCATATTGGGCCAGTAGCACCGCCGTCGTAATATTTTGTGCGTCCTGTCCTGACCCTGGTGTCCCGCCCTGTCATGTGCCAACTTTAGCACCTTTTCTCGTAACTGTCCAGGCACCACCACCTGGTGTATTGTCCCATCTATTTGGTCATGAATTCTCCGCATGAGAACACCATCCTTTATACTGAGACGGTTCCACTGACTCAGTAGTTTCTTTGTTTCCCGACCAAACTGTTCTCTTTCCCTTCTTCTTGGGAATTTTTGTTCCTGGACGTATTTCAACAGCGGCTCTAACCCACTATCCGTTCTCTGGGCATCTCGTATCTCTTTATGATTAAGGCAATTAAAATCACTGATGTCCATATGTCGGGGCTCTGTGGATATGTGCTCCACCCCGGTCTGCCCGTTTTGCATCACCTGCACCCCGTGAGGGATATCTGTTGACGCTCTGACCTCACATATTCCTGTCAGCGTTTCTTCCTCATCGCCCGGTCTCTCGTAAGGATTCCTTGATAAAGCGTCCGCATTGCCATTGGACTGCCCTGGGCGATATTTTATCTCTAGGTCAAAGAGTGCCAATTCTGCTGCCCATCGCTGTTCGATGGATCCCAACTTTGCTGTCTGTAGGTGACTCAGGGGGTTATTGTCAGTGTATACCACACATTTAGCACCTAATAGATAGTCCCTGAATTTTTCAGTCACAGTCCATTTCAATGTCAAAAGTTCTAGTTTCATGGCGCTGTAATTTGTCATGTTCTTCTCTGATTCCTTCAGAGCCCGACTGGCATACGCAATAACCCTGAAACCTTGCTCCTGTTGTTGTGATAGTACAGCTCCCAGACCTTTAGAGCTGGCGTCAATTTCTAGCCGAAATGGTTTGTCAAAGTCTGCGTATCCTAATATCGGCGCCTCTGTCAAAGCATTTTTCAGTAGCTTGAACAAGTTCAGGCATTCCTCAGTCCATAATTCGCCTATTAGTTGTGTTTTACCTTTCTTTTTCTCCTTACTGTGTTTCCGTGTCATTTTGTTTACTAAGTCATGCAACGGTGCGGCAATTTTTGCAAAACCAGGTACAAATTTTCTATAATAGGAAGCAAAGCCCAAGAATGATCTGACCTCTACTCTGGTTGTTGGCTGTTTCCATTCTTTAACAGCTGCAATTTTATTAGATCGTAGCAATTCAAGTTCATCTGTATAATTCTTCACTTCATTTTCTTTTTCTGTATTCACTGATTTAAGATTCTCAATAGAAATGTGCAAAACTTCTACTTCTTTTTCTTTATCTGCTATAAGAAGTGTATTATTTTCAACCTTTTTCATTAGTTCTAATACTTGCTTTTCTAACTGTTGATTCAATAGCCTTTCTTTGTCTATCATTTCTTCTAGTTTGCCAACACTGTTCTGTTGTCTAATATTTTTATTTTCTTCTTCAGATAACAGACACTTTAAAGATGAACATTTCTCCTGTGCTTTTAATTTGCATGAACTTTCCCTATCCAGTTTCATGGTTAACATTGAGATCTCATTATTGAGTCTACCAATTTCTTTCTTATCATCATTTTTCTCTGCCAACAAATTGTTCACTTGAAACTTTTTAACATCCAAGTTCATTTCACAGTTCATTTTTTCTATTATTAACAAGTCTTTTGAATTCTTAAGTTCTTCCACCAAGGCTATAGTATCTGTTAGCTTAGTTTCACAATTCTGAAGTTCAGAAAGCTTCAAATCTAATTTTTCTTGTGTAATTTGAAGTTCTTTTTCAATATCTGATAATTTCTCTTCAAGTCTTGTTTGAGACTCTTTCATTGTTTGTCCCATTTTGTTTCTTAAGCCATAACCTCGCCACTCTGTAGCCTTGTCTTGCCTTACAGAGGGCGATCGTTTCACCGGACAGTACCGTGCCATATGTCCGGGCTGTGAACAGGACAGGCAGATTGGTCGACCGTCAGCTGTCCACTGGAGTGATGGATTGGCAGGTCGCGGCTGTCTAACTTGTCTATGTTTTGTCCAGTTTTTGCCCTGATTCTCTGCTGTTGACCTGCCTTCTAACCTCTCCAATCGTTGGTCAACCTTATCCAGGTGAGCCAACAGTTGAGCCATCATGGTTTCCATCGTGCCGGTCCCTGTGGGTGGTGATTGTTTCTGTTCCGGCACAGAGACTTTGTCTACCGAGCAGTTCGATTCGTCCTCATACTCGGACCTGCGGATCGCTGAGTTCCTGACCTGAAGGAAGGTCAACTGTGGGTCTTTGTATACCTCCTCTTTCAAATATCTTCTTGACATAGGGGTTGCTAACCCTTCGACAAAATGGTCCCTCAGCAGGCGCGCATCAATGTCGGGTATTTTGCCTTTTACAGCTTCAAAGGCCCTGTTCATTCGGTGTGAATATTCCATCACACTCTCCGCCAGTCTCTGCTTTATACCCACGAACACCGATAGCAGTTGCGATCCCGACCGTCTCTCCCCAAAGGTCTCCACAATTAGATCTAGCACCTTATCTGGATCTGTTTGGAGGGCTTTATCGTGGCATTTGACCTCCGCCCTAACCGTCTCCCCTATACTGCTCATCAACAACCTTAATCTTTCCTCTGGTGACATGTATCTCGAAGCCCAGGCAGCTTTGACCTCTTCACCGAACCTGTTAGTTAAGGTTGGATCACCGTCCCCGTAAAATTTGTTGATGTGGGACTCTCTGGGCAGGACCACAATATGGGTCGGCTTTTCGTCCAGATTAGACATTCTAATTTTAATTCTTTGAGTAAAAAAAAGACCTTTCCTACCGTGTATGTAAGAATACTTTTCCCTGTTCCTGAATGTCCGAATTCACACACAACACACAGTTATTAACTAGGTTGACGATGGGTGCCTCTAGCGGCTGGTCTAGTTGAATTCTTCTGCTCGACAACGCCAAATGTTACCGAACAGTTCCACTGCTCGACAACGCCAAATGTTACCACTGCCGACAGCGCCCAATGTTACCACTGCCGACAGCGCCCAATGTTACCGAGTCTATTTACTTGTAGTGCCAAATGTTACCGAGTGTATTTACTCGTGCTATCTTTGACCAGCACACAACATCGGCCACAATATAGATACTCGGAAGTGCAGGTTTACATTGATCTCTTTATTACATGAATCAATAGAAATGCTCCACATAACAATTCATCAATGTTCCACAAGAATATAATGAACCAACTGACCCCCACTGTCCTCACTAGTCCTCACATAACAGAATGCACGTGTCCATCGTTCCTATTCTCACATAACACAATACGTCTACACAGTTCAGCCTCCAACTTAGTTCTCACAACCTAATACACGTATCTACAGTTCAGGCTTCCACAACTGTTCTCCTCGGTTCTGCCCCTTCTCGTCTTGCCGTCCTATCATATATCCCACGTATTAGAAATACTTCCCATTCGTTGCATCAGATTATGAACTGCGCAGCTCTATCGTATCGCTTCCCAAAATACGCCTTGGCTTTGTGTTCGTTATCAGCCTACCACCTGCACTATTGCGTCAGACTGTAATGCGTTCTTATCGTCTCTAGTAACTACACTAGTTACATCTCTCTCTCTCTCTCTCTCTCTCTCTCTCTCTCTATATATATATATATATATATATATATATATATATATATATATATATATATATATATATATATATATATATATATATATATATATATCTGACAAGAACGCAATAGAGAAAACACAAGCAAATTAAAAACTTTCACAGTGAAGCGAAAACGAAATATGACGTCACACTTAGCATATAGTAGAAAATAATATCAAGTCGGAGAGTGCACACAGTAATATGACGTCATTGATTCTCGAGTAAAAATTGAATAAAAAGCCAATTTTGTCTTATCTTAAAAGTGGTTTGCGGGAAGAGTTTCATTCATACAATTCTTCGGGTAGGGACGAAGTCCCACCCTCGAGAAAGAACGTCTAAGCCGCCCCCCCCCCCCCCCTTACTAAAAAGAAATGTCATCGATACTCTATAATAAAATTACCGCCTAATTCATGTGTCTAATCTAAAAAGTGGTTTGCGTGCAGAGTTTCTTTCATGCAATTTTTCGGGTAGTGGCTAACGCGACACCAGTGTTTCTTTCAGACTTTTTCCTCCCCGGGGGGAGGAACTTTTTCTAATCTAAAAAGTGTTTAGCATGCAGTTTTTTTCATGCATGATGCATCTCTTCCGGTAGGGGCGAAGCCCCGCCCAGGTTCTTCCTTTAGTTTGTATGATCTATAAATGCGACCAGTGTTTCAGACTTTTTTCCTCCCCGGAGAGGGGTGGGGGTACTTGAAATTTTCGGGGGGGCGGGGGGGGGGTAGAATTTTCTGGGAGGGGGCGGACACTGGAAAAAGTATATAATTATATTTCGTTGAATGGGACGGTAGACATGTTTTGGGGTGGGTGTGTGTGTGGGGGGGGAGGGGGGTTAGGTTTTAGAGAAAATAGACAGCACTATCAACCTAGCGCCCGTTGTATCCTTCCTCAACGGGCCATTTTTCTCGTATATACAAGAGTTATAATGCGAATTAATAAAAGGTGAATACTTATTTTTCTTATTCTTAATTGGCTGAAGAGTATATTTAAAAACTTTATTCATATCTAGATCTATTTATCTTTATCATCTAGAGTAAAGTTCTACGTGTGGTCACATATAGCGAAAAATTCCGAACTCCCGATTTTCTCCGGGCGCTATTTTGTAACCGTTTCACACAGGAACAAACCGAAAGTACTTTATTACTCCACTGCCATTCTACTCTAATATGCATGAGTTATTTTGTATTCATACGCATAGTATTTGAGATATTCATGTTTTAGTGACGAACCTCCTTGTGATCTACTTTTTCCCCCTTTTTTACTTTCTCGTATATACGAAGTATAGAGAAAGTCTTGTAATCGTGCAACAATCGTTTTACATCTAACTGATACGGAAAAACATAATTTTGCAATCTTGTCCTAATGTCTGTGTGTCTGTCTGTCTGTGTGTCTGTGTGTGTGTAAACACAATTACTTGAGTACCGTTACAGCTAGGTTGCTGAAATTTCATATGTAAGTATTTTATCAAAATCGTAGATCCGAATCAACTTTTGAGCGATTTCCGATAAACGGAAGTGGTACTTTTTCTACTTTAATTTTTTCAAAAGCCTATAACGAGTACTATTTCAGATAGATAAATGAAATGTCAGGTATTTTGCCTTTTACAGCTTCAAAGGCCCTGTTCATTCGGTGTGAATATTCCATCACACTCTCCGCCAGTCTCTGCTTTATACCCACGAACACCGATAGCAGTTGCGATCCCGACCGTCTCTCCCCAAAGGTCTCCACAATTAGATCTAGCACCTTATCTGGATCTGTTTGGAGGGCTTTATCGTGGCATTTGACCTCCGCCCTAACCGTCTCCCCTATACTGCTCATCAACAACCTTAATCTTTCCTCTGGTGACATGTATCTCGATGCCCAGGCAGCTTTGACCTCTTCACCGAACCTGTTAGTTAAGGTTGGATCACCGTCCCCGTAAAATTTGTTGATGTGGGACTCTCTGGGCAGGACCACAATATGGGTCGGCTTTTCGTCCAGATTAGACATTCTAATTTTAATTCTTTGAGTAAAAAAAAAGACCTTTCCTACCGTGTATGTAAGAATACTTTTCCCTGTTCCTGAATGTCCGAATTCACACACAACACACAGTTATTAACTAGGTTGACGATGGGTGCCTCTAGCGGCTGGTCTAGTTGAATTCTTCTGCTCGACAACGCCAAATGTTACCAAACAGTTCCACTGCTCGACAACGCCAAATGTTACCACTGCCGACAGCGCCCAATGTTACCACTGCCGACAGCGCCCAATGTTACCGAGTCTATTTACTTGTAGTGCCAAATGTTACCGAGTGTATTTACTCGTGCTATCTTTGACCAGCACACAACATCGGCCACAATATAGATACTCGGAAGTGCAGGTTTACATTGATCTCTTTATTACATGAATCAATAGAAATGCTCCACATAACAATTCATCAATGTTCCACAAGAATATAATGAACCAACTGACCCCCACTGTCCTCACTAGTCCTCACATAACAGAATGCACGTGTCCATCGTTCCTATTCTCACATAACACAATACGTCTACACAGTTCAGCCTCCAACTTAGTTCTCACAACCTAATACACGTATCTACAGTTCAGGCTTCCACAACTGTTCTCCTCGGTTCTGCCCCTTCTCGTCTTGCCGTCCTATCATATATCCCACGTATTAGAAATACTTCCCATTCGTTGCATCAGATTATGAACTGCGCAGCTCTATCGTATCGCTTCCCAAAATACGCCTTGGCTTTGTGTTCGTTATCAGCCTACCACCTGCACTATTGCGTCAGACTGTAATGCGTTCTTATCGTCTCTAGTAACTACACTAGTTACATCTATATATATATATATATATATATATATATATATATATATATATATATATATATATATATCTGACAAGAACGCAATAGAGAAAACACAAGCAAATTAAAAACTTTCACAGTGAAGCGAAAACGAAATATGACGTCACACTCAGCATATAGTAGAAAATAATATCAAGTCGGAGAGTGCACACAGTAATATGACGTCATTGATTCTCGAGTAAACATTGAATAAAAAGCCAATTTTGTCTTATCTTAAAAGTGGTTTGCGTGAAGAGTTTCATTCATACAATTCTTCGGGTAGGGACGAAGTCCCACCCTCGAGAAAGAACGTCTAAGCCGCCCCCCCCCCTTACTAAAAAGAAATGTCATCGATACTCTATAATAAAATTACCGCCTAATTCATGTGTCCAATCTAAAAAGTGGTTTGCGTGCAGAGTTTCTTTCATGCAATTTTTCGGGTAGTGGCTAACGCGACACCAGTGTTTCTTTCAGACTTTTTCCTCCCCGGGGGGAGGAACTTTTTCTAATCTAAAAAGTGTTTAGCATGCAGTTTTTTTCATGCATGATGCATCTCTTCCGGTAGGGGCGAAGCCCCGCCCAGGTTCTTCCTTTAGTTTGTATGATCTATAAATGCGACCAGTGTTTCAGACTTTTTTCCTCCCCGGAGAGGGGTGGGGGTACTTGAAATTTTCGGGGGGGCGGGGGGGGGGTAGAATTTTCTGGGAGGGGGCGGACACTGGAAAAAGTATATAATTATATTTCGTTGAATGGGACGGTAGACATGTTTTGGGGTGGGTGGGTGTATGTGTGGGGGGGGGGGGGGTTAGGTTTTAGAGAAAATAGACAGCACTATCAACCTAGCGCCCGTTGTATCCTTCCTCAACGGGCCATTTTTCTCGTATATACAAGAGTTATAATGCGAATTAATAAAAGGTGAATACTTATTTTTCTTATTCTTAATTGGCTGAAGAGTATATTTAAAAACTTTATTCAGATCTAGATCTATTTATCTTTATCATCTAGAGTAAAGTTCTACGTGTGGTCACATATAGCGAAAAATTCCGAACTCCCGATTTTCTCCGGGCGCTATTTTGTAACCGTTTCACACAGGAACAAACCGAAAGTACTTTATTACTCCACTGCCATTCTACTCTAATATGCATGAGTTATTTTGTATTCATACGCATAGTATTTGAGATATTCATGTTTTAGTGACGAACCTCCTTGTGATCTACTTTTTCCCCCTTTTTTACTTTCTCGTATATACGAAGTATAGAGAAAGTCTTGTAATCGTGCAACAATCGTTTTACATCTAACTGATACGGAAAAACATAATTTTGCAATCTTGTCCTAATGTCTGTGTGTCTGTCTGTCTGTGTGTCTGTGTGTGTGTAAACACAATTACTTGAGTACCGTTACAGCTAGGTTGCTGAAATTTCATATATAAGTATTTTATCAAAATCGTAGATCCGAATCAACTTTTGAGCGATTTCCGATAAGGGGTCATCCATAAATGACGTCACACTCGTAGGGGGGAGGGGGGGGTCCGTAATTTTGTGACGATGAGTGATGAGGGGGAGGGGGGGGGGTCAGATGTTGCGACGTCACATTTTTGCATTATAAAAAAGCAATGTTAGAAAACGAATTTTAGACGTTATTTCGCGTTTTAGATAACTGTTTTAATAAATTGTAATAGTTTAGGCAAGATTTTGGAAAAATATCGATGTTTTTAAAAAATTCAACTGCAATTTTGAGGGGGGTTGTAGGTTGAGGTGTGACGTCATTTTAGGGGGGGGGGGTCTGGCTTTTTGTGACGACGTGTGACGGAGGGGAGGGGGGGAGGTAAAAATCGTCAAAAAAAGCGTGACGTCATTTATGGATGACCCCTAAGCGGAAGTGGTACTTTTTCTACTTTAAATTTTTCAAAAGCCTATAACGAGTACTATTTCAGATAGATAAATGAAATTTCACAATATAAAAATAATAATAAAGTCTATTAAATATACTTTAAATTGGTTTAATTGAACATTTATTGTCATACCCCAAAATCAGTATTTGGGGTATTAGGAGTCGGGCAATGGGGCAATAAGTATTATCTCCTAGTTTAGACTAACTCCGCAATAAAAATAATTAATTTCTAACCCCAAAATAGTTAATGCTGTGTACACACACTTTAACTGATACTAGCTATCACTAGGCCCCAATGGGCCCAGTCTACAATTGATACAATTGCAGGTGTACATATGGCCTACAGTCTAGTAGTTTACATTTGGCACATTAGTATGCCTAGTGTGTAGCTAGTATACTAGTGTGTAGCTGCCCAGAGTTAACATTCTTGTATGTAAAAAGGGGTGGTACTAACTAATCTGCCTTAATGCTTTCCCCTGATAAGCCATGTGTGCTATACATTACATAACATGACATGGAGGTGAGAAATGTTGAGGGGAGAGCAGTGGTGCTGGTTTCCCATTTGTTCTCCTCGCTGGACCCTGAGGGCCATAATACATAAGGAGATGCTATCTCTGGTTGGCTGAGATCTAAGAACTAAGTTCATGTTACCTACAAAGAGATGAAGTTTTATGGTGGGTTAGATACAGGTGGGGTCTGGCTATCATGGAGGTGAGAAATTGTGAGGGGAGAGCAGTGGTACTGATTCTTTTTTGGTCTCCACCCTGCTAGACCATGAAGGTCATATATTACATAACATGCCACCCCAGATTGTCTGAGATCTGTAACTGTAATCCATGTTACCTACAAAGAGATGAAGTTTTATGGTGGGCCAGAAACTGGTGGGGGCTGGGTATCATGGGGGTAAGAAATTGGATTGTAGGAAAAAAAGTCACAGGAAAAAAAAAACACAGAAAAAAGTCACAGGAAAAAAAGTCACAGGAAAAAAAGTCACAAATATATATTTGCATGATACTTGTTAATACTTTTATGTATTAAATATTCAGAGAGTGCAAATTAACTTAGGATTAATTAAATGTAATGTAATGTGTGTAGGCTGTATACGCATAGGAATTTTTATAATTCATCTAAAAATATTTAGTATGAAGTATGTAGATTGTAATTATTTTAAACTTAAGATTAGTAGCGTTTAATAGAATGCTCCAAAGTCCACGGTTTTAATCCTGTTTTTTTTTAAATACCAACATTAAATTACTGTGAAATGGTAAGTTCGTCTGACTTGCTGCCCTCAACTCATGGCCACAATAGTTATGTTTAGATGTTTAGTTCAACCACCTTTACTGCCCACATTTATCACGCTCATTACATAACACTTAGGATCAAAAAAGAAAGCGACAAGGTTCAAATGCTGTCATTGACGCATGACGTCAACAACACAAAATATGTTCGGACAATGCCTACTGAGGAGAGGCCGACCAAAGAATAGCCTACGGCAAAATTTGCCTAAATTTTTTTTCTAGTTAAATTTTCTACCGCGTTTTTAACTAAATACGTAACAAAAGTTGAGATTGTTGTGTAAATTACTTTAGAGTATTTTTACTTACATTGTTATAAACCATAATGCTTTTAACGTCTATAAATAATTAATGCTATAAAAAATACAACCCACAACAAGAAACATACAAAATTTTACAATTGTAAACAAATAAAAAAAATATTTCTAAAAATATTTTTGTGACTTTTTTTCTGTGACTTTATTTCTGTGACTTTTTTCCAAAATTTTTTTTCCATTGTGACTTTTTTTCTGTGACTTTTTATCCTAGCAAAAACTGACTTTTTTCTGTGTTTTTTTTTCCTGTGACTTTTTTTCCGTTTACCAGAAATTGTAGGGGGGAGCAGTGGTATTAATGTGCCTGTTTTGCTGGACCTTGAGGGTCATAAATTACATAACATACCACCCCAGATTGGCTGAGACCTAAGAACACTTATTCCTGTTACCTACAAAGAGATTAGAAGTTTTATGGTTGGTTAGAAACAGGTGGGGGCTGAGTCGGCTGTATTGCCCCTTAGGGGTAATAAGTATGTGTACCATTTTAAAAATTACCTGGCTAACATCAGATGGCTGAATTTTTACTTTTTAGCAGGTTAGTATTGTATTTCTATCATTTAGACACAAGTCTGTTTAACAATTAATACATTTTGTGTTAACTATTCCTAAACCAGTGTCATATTCAGTGGTCTAATCAATGAGAAACTTGCACATAGGGTATCAAGAGCCACATAACAGTGTCTGTTATAACTTTTCTGAACAGGCAAGCTAGTGGACAAAATTAATGTATTCATGTAGATTTAGTTATTATCTAACAAATAAAACCATTTCGGTAATGATCAGTCAAGTTTTACTCTGATAATGATAAAAACTTTATAGCATGGTAAAATGGGACAAATGTCGGCCATTTTGTTTTGGCACCAATAATCACTGTGCAAAAAAAATTCACCAAAATAAATAGCCATAGCTATAAAAATAGTGTTAAAATGTACAACAACCAATGCTCTAATACATGAACAAAGAATGGACTTGAAAAACTCATTTGGTTTATTACAAAGTGAAGTTTCCCAAGTTATGTCTATTTGGAAAAAAAGTTCACAAAATGGTTTTATGGAGATGAGAAATTTTAGGGAAAGAGCAGTGGGATTAAATCCCGTCTCATCCTCTCCCTATTGGACCAAGTGGGTCATAAATTACATAAAATGAATCCTCTGCTTCTCTGTCATCAAAGAACAGCAGTGGTTATTACCTCAGAAGTAGATTAGCAGTGTTATTGGGGGTTTTGTGGGGGGTGGGGTGTTGTTTGGGGCTTAATACCACACGGCTCTTAACGCCCTTCTTTACCCTATCTCTAACTACTAACTACATTTGATGGTTTTAGCTAATTTGTAAATTTGGGGCTAAAATACAGGATTTTAATTATTGGTGCTTTTTAGCTTAGCTGGGACAGCTTTTTCAGTGACAATCATTCTTAGATCTGGTCCACAAAATTGACAGGAGAGGGACCTTGGATGTTAGTAAGGATCAAGTGAGGGTGGAGTGTCGGTATGTGTCAATAAAACATAATTAAAAGGATGCTCGTAACTTGGTTATGTCATGTAACATATTTACTATTTTTTTAATATAGGCTAATGAATGATCCAAAAATAATCACGTTTTAAATGTTTGAGAATATATAATATAGATCTAGATCTAAACTTTTAAAAGATATTTATATGCATGTTTATTTCAGTTTTGATTAGGCTTAATTAGTGTGTTTTAGTAATGTTTAATCAGGGCAATTTATAAATGATAGCTATGTCATTGTAAAATGAATCTAACCCTCCTCCCTTACTGGACTTGAAACCTGTGTGTTATTCACAAAGCTTTGTCCATGCTGAGTTTAAAATATTGTTAAGATTTGTATCTATTTTTTAAAACTGTAATCACATTAAAATTGATCAAGTTAATGAGGAACGCATTCTAAACAATATCACTGGCAGTGCGCATGACAGGCATCTCGCTTGCGTAGTGACAGACAGATGCTCACTCAAGTAGTTTTGTCAACCAGAAAAGTTAACCTATCAAATACAATTCATCAGGCCTATAAAATTAAGAGGCCTGTCACATTAAAATGATTGCCTGTGACCGAAAGATATAGGCAAATTACAAACATTGCAGCCCACCTGTGTTCTTTTGTAAACCGGTGAGAGAAAACTCAAAGCACAGTATGAGCGTGTTCTAAATATAGTCCAAGTACTTTGTTAGCCCAAGTTCTAATTAATAATTCTAATTACTAAGTACTAATTAGTAATGTAAGCCTAGACCCAACACTAAAATCATTTAATTTTTCAGACCTCTTAAATCTTAATAATATGAACATTATTTAGCCTAATAAAAGTATATCAACAAAGAACAGTGAGAATAATATTATATTAGATTAATTAAAATCTATGAAATCAATAAGAATTAACAAAAATTAATTAAGCTATAACACATTTGAAAACAACAAATAATTAGGCACAGATAAGCACACAAAGGCAAACTCCCAATAATTTCAGGGGTTAACACAAATTAAAAAACAAAATAATAGATTGTTGTGGTTTAGGGGCTTTTAGAGTCATAGTATAATCAAAAAGCCAGGTGAAAGATCCATGATGAGACTTAATTAGCCTAATTACGCTAGCAAAATAGGTAAAAAAAAGTGTCAAGTAAAAAGAAAACTTACTTAAGCAGTGACAGAGGATACTACTATACAGCTTCCGTATCAATAGCAATGACGTCACTCACAAAAAAAATATTGTTTTCGTGACGTATCAATAGCAATAACGTCACTCACAAAGAAAATATTGTTTACGTGACATGTGGGTAATTTTTTTTTCTCAAAATGAGTACAGAATATTTACAATTTTAATTCAGAAACAGATCAATCTAATAATCCCCTACCTAACAGTGCAAGTTTGGAAACTTACAGATCGATATTTTAAGTTTTTAAGCAACTTAAAACTTTACCCATGTTTATGTTTGACCTTCATTGTTGGAAGCTAAACAATTTTTTTTTCTGGCAAAAATAGCTTTGTCATCTTCAGGTAGCATAAAATACGCTTATTTTCTGCCATTTTTCATGTGATAATCGTTTTTTTAAAAACCTAATTCCAAGAAAGTCACTTTACTGTTAAGCAAAATTTTCAGAAACATGTGTCTGGTTTTGGGTCTGCAAACAAAATATGTAGGCCTGCTATAATTTTTTTTTCACGATCTATCTGGGTCTATTTATATAGTTGTTTTTTAACTGTTGTAAAAAGTCCTTGAAATTTTTAACCTTGAAATGCAGTGTTTGTGAAAATTGCTGCTGTCACTGCACTCATCCTATTTTCTCCTCCCACCGCTTGTAAAAAAAAATCAGCTATTTGCTTTGGGGGGAGGTGGGGCGCTAGATCTTTGACATCAGTATTAGCATAGTTACTTCTGAAATCTTCTTCTTCATAATGAAATATATGTGTCACCTGGTTATGTGCCATTGAAGCCATTGACTCTGATTTTTTCCTGCTTTTCTTTTTGGATTTGCTTCCATAGCTTTTGTCCACCCAAGAACAAACTACAAGGCAGAAGTTGTTTGATTTTGGAGTTGTTTCTCCTAGAAGAGTGGCTGCCCTCTGCTAACGAGCCTCATCTGCCCGAGTGTTCAAACTCGAGACTTATCGGTTTAGCAACCATGAGCTTTACCCACTCGACCACACCAACCCCACTTCTGAAGTGATTTCTTAGTAAAAATAACGTTTCTGTAATCCTGCGATGTGTACTTACGAATTTCCACAATATTTTTTTTTACGTCATCGCGCATATCAAGGTGGGTGTGATGACGCGAGATTGCGTCGAGCTCAGGTAGATAGCAGAAGCAGGCTATAGCGAGCTGGCAGAGAGAGGCCAATGAAAATACGTGAACTGACCGGTCACGTGGTACGGTCAGCTGACCACTGAAGCGTGGGTTGCTGTACGGCCGGCAGTTGATAGGTAGCTAGCGAAGAGTAGAGAAGGTGTTAGGCTGTAGAATGGAGCAGACGTAGTTATGTAGAGAACAGTTAGAATGTAGATAATGGTAGGATTGGTCATGGGAGTGCGTAGTTAGTAGTATAGTGAACAGTTAGTAGTAGTAGTAGATAGTATTTAACAGGCTAGCTAGGTAGATACTTGGTTATGTACATTTGAATAAAGGACATTTTGATTTTATACTGGAACTTGTGTTATTGGATTCATTCGTTTCGCATCGTAAAAATCCCCACCCTCAAACTGGTGTGATTAAAAGAACTTCGAACCCACTGTACCCTTACAACTGGCGGAGCTCGGGACGAACCGCGGATTGAGGACGGGAAAGAAAGTATATTGGTTTACTCATGACGGAGTACGACTTGTGTATTGCTTTCTCTAACTCATCACAAAGCGGACTTCTTCAGCCGGAACGAGTGGATTACCAACACAAGGGAAAAGTCAACATGTCCAAAAAGATAAGTACCTTCCAAATTTTTTTTAAACGTTTGGGTTTAGACTTGTGCTGGATATTTGGTGCCAGCGGTTTTTCTGCCTCTTTCTTATCTGTTTCTTCAACCACACTACCCTTAAAAACGCCTCCATTGTACGAAGTGGGCACTAAAACTGAGCTTAAGTCAGGCCTAGAAGAGTCAGGTAGAATTGATAACTCGTTACTAGATATAAATGTTCAGAATACAGTCAAAGTGAAAAGCAATTCAAGAACTATTGAGGATCCAGATATTCTGGATGAATTGATTATTAGGCTTGGACAATACACGACAACAGAAAATCGAGACTGGTTATTAACTGTTAAAGAATTTGACGCAAAAATTCTAGATGATCCAGATGCTATGGAAGATTTGATCAATAGAATTGTAGATTATAAGGTAACCGGAGATCCAGATTCCTTGTTAAATGAAGAAGAATATGATGCAAAGAAAGATGCCGAGTTAGCAAAGAAACTTGCCGGAATTAAAGAAGAAACAGAAAGAATTCGTAAAGAAAGAGAAAAATTGAGAGAACTTCGCCAAGCCAAACAAGAAACGGTGCTAAGTTTAGATACAAGTAATAACAACCAGATAGCATATGCACCGACGTATTACTATTCAGATGAATCATCCAGTGAAACAAGCGAGAGATTTTCTACAGAAAGCGATACAGCTCATTCAGTTCAATATAATACGAGAAACCACAACATACACATGTACTACAGTCAACCAGAAGACTATTGTTGCAGACCGGACTAGGATGTTGCCGTCCGGTTGCTTGGTCGCCGGCCGAATACGTTGCTGACACTGGCTCGGGCACTAGCCAATAAGGCCGTCGTTGTCTAGGGGTATTAATTATTCTACCCGAGTCAGCTACAGTGAAGTAATCAACGGAACAGGAGACCTTCTTAGTTTATGCTGTTTATTAATGTGCTGAATGCCTGTTCTGCTGAGCGAGGCTTCCCCTAACCGCTAACGTCGGGAGCGCTTGTGCGAGAGAGAGAGAGAGAGAGAGAGAGACTAACCTGCCTGTATTTATACCCCTGTCTTAACCCCCTAGCTGTTCCCACGGGACAATGAGCTCAGAACATGTGACCTAACAAATTATCCCCCCTGGCGCTAACAACCCTGGCTACTGGTCAGTATAAAGACTACTATTGTCCTGTCAGAGCGGTCAGTCTCCTTTGAACGTGTCACCTACTGTCCATCCCTACTGTGTACCCTGTAATTATCTAGTGAATAGGTGTTTGTGGAATTCTGACCTAACATACTCCCCCATACCCAGAGCAAATTGGGCTTTGCACTATTTGCCTAAAACTAGATACTAAACTACTATTTTAAATGTGCCTTCGCCCAGCAGATGATATATACATACAACTAAACTGTGTATACATACATTACAATATACATAATAATATATAATGCATATATAAAAAAAATATTTAAGAAAAACAAACAAAACAAGCAAAGCTTAAAACAGAATCTACAACAGCAGTTAGCACATTTTATGGGGAAAAAAATTAAAAAAAAAAAAGCAATATACAGTCTATATATATATATATATGTTGCAACCAACGTTCAATAGCTCATGCACCCACTCATTCACGCAAAATTAAATTTCTTTGGAGCCAAGTATAACAATTATAAAATTTCACTTGTGCTTGCATACTTTTTGTTTCAATTGCTATTAGTGATAACACATAGCGAGTCTAGCACTCACGCTTTCAAAATCCACCCCCTAGTACTCATTCTCTCTATTCCCTTGATAGCATGTCCGCTACTATATTATCTTTTCCTGGTATATGCTCTATAGTAAACTTAAATTCTTGTAACAATAGAGACCATCGAGTTAATCTAGAGTTGCTGTAACTACAGTTATTTAAATACTTCAAAGCTCGTTGGTCCGTTTAGAGTGTAAAGTGTAAGTTGTTTAAGTACAGTGCTAACTTCCCCACTGCCCAGATAATGGCCAAACATTCCCTCTCAATTGTTGAGTACCTCGTCTCTCGCGGTAGCAACTTCCTGCTGACATATTTGACGGGCCGCAGCACCCCCTCTTTAGCCTGCAGTAGCACTGCGCCGATGCCGCGTGCTGAGGCGTCCGTCCTGAGTATGAACGGTTGGTTAATATCGGGCAGGACAAGGACAGGCTCTGAGTTTAAGTGCTCCTGTATCAGCCCAAGAGCCCTGTTGCACTCCTCTGTCCAAACAACTCTGTCTGGTTTATCCCCCGCCAAAAGGTTAGTCAATACACCCTTAAGATTGCTAAATTTGGGGATAAATTTAGACTTTTCTGATGTGCCATTACTCCACTTCCCACTATATGGCCGCGGGAGCTTACCTGCTCAAATCCTAGTTCTACTTTTGATGGTTTTGTCATAATACTCTTTGTATTTATCTTTACTCATTTCTGTAATTCTCGTGGCGTACCTACACGCTGACTGTAATTTTTGTTTTAAGTCAAGTAGGTGGTCATATGCTAACCCAGTCTTACAGTCTCTAGTTTTTTCGCCTGTAAAAATGGACCTGAGTATGTTCATAGGTCCCCTAACTTTTCTACCGAACATGAGTTCGAAGGGTGAATAGCCAGTGATTTCATTTGGGACTTCCCTATAGGCGAACAGAGCTGCCGGTATAAATTCGTCCCAGTCTTCCTGTCTATCTGCTGTGATTTTTCTCAGCATTTCCTTGAAAGTGCCATTCCATCTTTCAACTGCCCCATTTGACATGGCGTGGTACGCTGATGAATGCACCAGTTTAATACCTAGCAGCTTCGAAACCTTGTTGAAAATTTCCGACGTAAATTGGGACCCATTATCCGACAAGATGACTTCAGGGAATCCCATTCTAGTAAAAATTGAGACCAGAGCATCTTGAACCTCAGATGCAGTTATACTTTTGAGAGGTACCGCTTCAGGCCATCTTGTACATAGATCTATAGCCGTTAGGATAAACCCATTTCTCTTCTTTGTAAGCTTTAAAGGTCCTACAATATCAATGGCTAACTTGGCAAATGGTTGTCCAACCACTTGTGATCTACCTAGCGGCGCTTTATTGCCGATGTTCTTCTTGCCTTTCTGGCATGTGTCACAACTGTAGCAGTACTTTCTTATGTCTCCAGCTGCGCCTGGCCATCTAAACTCTGAGAAGATCCGGGCTTTGGTTCTAGCCAACCCCATGTGACCGGCCATGGGTGTGTCGTGGCCTAGTTTTAACACAGTTTCTCTAAGTGCTGATGGAACGACTAAACGAATTTGATCTTCCCCTCTAATGTGTCCGACGACTTTGAACAACAAGCCGTCTACAATTGTGTACTTCTTATCACCCTTTTTTGCAGACTTCCACCAATTTTTGAGGGTATCATCGTTGGACTGTTGTCTCCTAAATTCTTCAGCCGATACAGTTTTGCCTAGGATGTTATAAGTTTGTTTCCCATCTAGTTTGTTCTTATTTCTGGCTTGCCCTCTTGTTTCTACAGCAGCGATAATACCAAGGTCTTCGTTAGATGGAGGCTTGGCTCCCCCTACATTGCCGACTATAAGGTCTGCAGGAGGGTCATCTAAAAGGACGGCTAGGAACTCTCCAGTGAGATAAGGAGTTTCAATGCTCACCAACGCTCTAGGCACTCTCTTGCTGTCACCGTTGGCTGTCTTAATCGTCATCCTACCACGATTCCATCTACTTCTGTCCACTAACTGTTTTCTACACGCTATGACTACAGAACCTGTGTCGCGCAAAACAGTAACTGTCTGATTGTCTAGTTTCCCTGAGACGATGGGTAGTTTTACCTTACAACGTTTTTCCCACTGATCGCTAACAATGTTCCCTATGGGTATTGTAGACTTCGTTTGGTTGATACACTGTTCGCAACCTTCGCACTCTCCACTAAACTCCGGGACTAGACATCTTTTGTTGTTTCTAAAACTGATCTTCTGTTTATTTCTGCTCTTATCCACCTTAGGTGATTTCTTACGCCCCTGTCGTTGTGTCCGCTCGGTATCGACATTACAATCAGCTGCTATATGGCCTTTTAGGCCGCATGAAAAACACTTAGTTTGTGATCGAGGCAAGTTGTTATAGGTCTGTGTAGTTTGTCGAGATGGACCGGGTGACTGAACATAACTATCACTGTCTGAGTCAGAATTCTGTCTATATCTTGTGAATTGTGATCGACGAGGTCCAGAGTTGTCCCTAGCATGGTGTCTGTATTGCGGTGATTTCGAGCTATGTGTGTTGTGTCTATAGCTGTGTCTGAAGTGCGGTGAATTTGATCTACTAAGACGTCGGTCATCTTTTGAGACTGATGGCATTGGTTCTGCTATTGTAGCTATGAGTTCTGTCGGTGCATCTGGAGAGTCGCCTAGCTGTTTCGTCGGAAATATAGCGAAATAGTTGTCACACTGTTTCTCCACCTCGTCAACAGTCCTAGGGTTATGTATTAGTATGTGTTGTCTGATATGATCACTTACTGTCCTTAAGATTTTGTCTTTAAGAATCAGATCAAACAGACCGTCATAAGTTTTCTCTATCCCGCTTAGTTCGACCCATCTCTTCAAATAATGTCTAGTTCTCCTAATGTAGCTTCCTGGTTTGTCCTCAGAGTTGGGTTTGGATGAGTTAAACCTATTGCTATAGCCTGACTCTGTCAGCCCAAAATGTTTCAGCACTTCTCGTTTTAATTTGGTGTAGTCTTCTTCTGCTCCTAGCTCAGTTAACCAGGCATCACAGCCTCTGTCTAACAGAACTTTCCTGAACTCATGGCACCAATATCTATGATCTAACCCTACCTCTCTAGCTTCTCTTTCAAAAATATCTATCACTACTTCCATGTCCATTGGACCACCGTTACTTTTTAAGCCATTCATCTTAAGACGTGGGACATATTATTTTGTTTGTTCCACTAATCGTTGGTTACCCAAACTTTGTTGCTCCAGTTCGAGGGTTTTTAATTTAACCATTTCTTCTGATTCTATTCTCAGTTTTTCTAAATCTCTCTTAGCCTCTCGTTCGGCTAACTCTATCTTTAGTTTTGTTTCCTCTCTATGTTTTTCTTCTGCTTCTGCTAGTTTATTTTCAGCCCACTCTAATAGTTTACTCCCTTGGCAAATTTTATACTTCTGGCCCAATGCCAAGTAATAGCCAAGCGCTCATTGTCTCAGTCACGGTGGGCGTGTCGGGTAGTTTCTATTGGTCGAAATCAAAGACGAACAATGTCAAGTAGTGGTCAGTGAAAGTCCAGGCACGCAACTAGGCGGAAGGGTTAATTGCGGTCCGTGTAGCGTGACCAGCGGGGGTGTACGTCTGACACGTCTTATTCACCTGTACGACCTATTGTAACTACCGCGGTTAGGGTTACGCCCACTACAACGCTAGCAGGTAACATCTGTTTGTGACGCTTGCGCCGAGACTGCCGTGTATGCTTTATGTTAACGAAAAAAATCCCAACTAGCCTACCTAGAAACCCCAGTAATGGCAACTCAGGAAGTTTACTTAACCTCTACGACTATAGAGAATTTCACGCGGGTATATCTAAACCCAATGGTAGAAGGAAAACCAGAGCAAGTTGCTTGCCGAGAGCACCGCACGAGGGCTGATACAAAAGGCACTTACCCCAGAGTGTGATTGTAGGTCAGGAGTGCTGGTCAAATATATCAGCAGGCTGCTGCACCTTCACACGCTCACACACAAAATACACTGGGCTTCTGGGTTGGTAGACTAAAGGACATCAACGATGAGTTCGGTGGACATCAGCGTAGTCTCCACACGGCTCACTTCGTGACTTGCTAGACTGGCCAAGGAACACTTCGTATGGGAGCGTTGTTTACGGACGTCTGTTGCAGGAACAACTTCTAACACGGATAGCGTCTTGCGGGAACGGTTGTTACGGGAGCTCGTTGCACAGCACAGTTTAGTTTACAGGAACATGCAATACAGGAACAGCTGGTACCAGAACAGTTTCGTACAGGATAGCTTGATACAAGGGCAGTAACAGTTCTTGCAGGAGCAGCTTCTTACTGGAACAGATTCTTACAGGAACAGCTTCTTACAGGAACAGCTTCTTACTGGTACAGCTTCTTACAGGAACAGCTTCTTACAGGAACAGCTTCTTACAGGAACAGTTGCAATAGCGACAACTTGTGCAGGCAAAATATCATGTGGGAAGCTTCATCTTGTGAGAGGCCCCTATGTCCAATAGGACGAGTCCCCAGATGTTGCAGACCGGACTAGGATGTTGCCGTCCGGTTGCTTGGTCGCCGGCCGAATACGTTGCTGACACTGGCTCGGGCACTAGCCAATAAGGCCGTCGTTGTCTAGGGGTATTAATTATTCTACCCGAGTCAGCTACAGTGAAGTAATCAACGGAACAGGAGACCTTCTTAGTTTATGCTGTTTATTAATGTGCTGAATGCCTGTTCTGCTGAGCGAGGCTTCCCCTAACCGCTAACGTCGGGAGCGCTTGTGCGAGAGAGAGAGAGAGAGAGAGAGACTAACCTGCCTGTATTTATACCCCTGTCTTAACCCCCTAGCTGTTCCCACGGGACAATGAGTTCAGAACATGTGACCCAACAAATTATCACCCCTGGCGCTAACAACCCTGGCTACTGGTCAGTATAAAGACTACTATTGTCCTGTCAGAGCGGTCAGTCTCCTTTGAACGTGTCACCTACTGTCCATCCCTACTGTGTACCCTGTAATTATCTAGTGAATAGGTGTTGTGGAATTCTGACCTAACAACTATCACAGAGTCAGATGCTACTATTGTAATAGAACAGGCCACAAACAAATAAATTGCAGAATACGATATTATGATAGACGCCAACAAGATGCACAACGCAACAGACCAAAATATAAACAGATTAATAGAGTAGCATTTATGTCATCG
Source organism: Physella acuta (assembly GCF_028476545.2). Taxonomy (NCBI): domain Eukaryota; kingdom Metazoa; phylum Mollusca; class Gastropoda; family Physidae; genus Physella; species Physella acuta. Next base: position 40,110 of record NW_026732665.1, on the reverse strand, counting down.
TTTACAGAAGCCAGTAGAAGAACAGACATATTTACATCAAAAGTCAATAACAAATACGCCACATCAATTAGGGATACACTATGCTCCACAGTGGCAGTACGTAACACATTCGTACAACACCACCAATACACAGGCAGAACACAACGTGTTCACAGTTCAAGAGGCAACACATACGTTTGGCCAACAGCTATAGTCACCATAGCCACACCCTCAGCGTGTAAAACAGTTGAAGCAGTTGTTTTCAAAAACGGACCATACGATATGATATTAGGCAACATTACAGGAGTGAAGCAGTTTAATGTAGAAATTATGAGCCACAAGCAACAAATAAACAACCAGCCCAGTATTCGAGACAACGAAAAAGTAGACACAAAAGTAGGCGAGTTGCAAATCAAAATGGACCAGTTGATAGAAGAAATTAACGAGGTTATTGAGGATCATTCTAAAAAGAATACCGAGATTGGTGCAGTTGTTCTTAACTTAGGGCTGCAGAACGACACAGTCAGTAATAGATTGCTGAGATTAGAGAAATCAGTTAACAAGGAATCAGAGGAATATGTAACAGGGAATTTGATAGCAGACAAAGAGTACTGTTACTCCTGGTCAGCCTTAAACCAGATGACCCCATTAACACACCTACACAAATACAAGTATAGTAATCATAGACCGTGTGAAAGCTCGCGACACCTTTGTCCACACCGAGCCCCACCCTATCGGTCCTAGTATGGTATATTAATGCCTGGATAGAATTTGACCGGGAACGCCCCCACGAATGATTTTGAACAACGGAATAATGTGAAGTCAAGTCGAGGTTTTTTTGTGTGAATCTAAGTCGCCGAGAAATCGGCGTGAAGTCAAAGAAGTTATTCGAAGTCAGTCAAGTCAGTTGTTGAAGTCATAGTTAAGGACATAGTGACGTAGTTGAAGTCATATTGAAATCGTCGAAGTTATAGTGAAGTCTTTGAAATAAAAGTGATGTCGTTGAAATCTTTGAAGTCGAAGTAAGGTTAATCTAAGTCAGTCGTTGAAGTCTTTGAAGTCATATTGAAGTCGTTGAAGTCAAAGTGAAGTCTTTGAAGTCATATTGAAGTCGTTGAAGTCAAGGAAAAGTCTTTGAAGTCAAAGTAAAGACGTTTAAGTCGTCGAAGTTTAAGTCAGTCAGTGAAGTCTATTAAGTTGAATTGAAGTCAAAGTCAGTCAGAGAGGTCTAATTAAGTCAGTCGTCAGAGGAAATCAGTCGTAATTTGAAGTCAGTCGAAGCCAGTTAGAGGTCTATGAAGTCAGTCGATTTGGTTGTCGCAGTGGAGTTAGTCGTCAAAGAGAATTTAGTCGTCAAAGAAATTAGTCGTTAAGTGAAGTCGAAGTCGGTCAGTGATGTTTATGAAGTTAGTGAAGTAAGTCGTCAAGGTGAAATTAGTCGTCATAGTGAAGTCAGTGAAGTTACTGAAGTCCAAAGTGAAGTCAGTCGTTAATTTGAAGTAAGTCGAGTTACTGAAGTCAAAGTGAAATAAGTCAAGTTACTGAAGTCAAAAGTGAAGTCAGTCATTAAGTCAAGCCAGCCAGTTTTTGTCAGAAGTCAGATAGTGAGAGCTGCTCCACTATATGATTACGTGTCCAAATGTTATTTGAAACGGCACAATATTATTGATATACACTTACATGTCTATTCTTTTTGTGAAGCTATTTCTAAGCTCTAGTAGTGTTTACGTCTATTGAGTTTATTAGGCTTTACAGATTGTTGTTAGAGAGTGTACTGATTTTTTATTTGGTTATTTTTGTAATGTTATTTTCGTATTCTGTATGTACCGCCAGACAAGTGTTCAGCACGTTTAAATTTGGGTTTGAGGTTTTTTTAATGGAAGGTACCTCTGTCTGAATACTTGTCTGCGCGGGCAATAAATGGTCATGTAAAGCCATTGCTCATGGTCTCGTAATACAATTTCAGACCCACCAGCGTTATACAGAATGAGACGAGATGAAGCAGACACTTCAAAGAATGCCGCCACCTGAAGCCACTGATCACGTTGAGTTACCTGGACAGCGAACAGCCTGCTGGACGTGAATAGCCCTGGTCAAGACAGCGAACGCATCGCCTCCACTTCGCCCCACCCTGGGGTCATCTAACAGACCGCCAGCTACGTTAACCTACGTCGGCAGATACAAAGGGTAGAAGACACATCTTCCAAGTTCCCAGCGTCGGAATGTTACGTCATTGTTCGCCACCGCATCAGACAGCTTCAGTTCATCGTATAACCACTCTACGTGGACGTCTCAACCAGCGTTGAGATAAGATTGTTGCGTCATCACATTGACCAACAAAGTTACGCATACACCCGCCTCACGGGAATTTACATCAAAACTCGCCACAACCCACCCACCACAGAGGAACGCCAACAATTACATAACACTTACACATACACTTACACTGCTCGCAGAGCCCGTTCAACCAGTTACACATTCTACTAAGATTGGCTCAAGGCCAGTACACGACAACCTAACCAGAACTGAGTTACACATGATTGGGATTCACACATACCATAACATAGACATACATTATCAAACAGAAACACGACAGACGTCAGGACACTTTCACAGGAACTAGAACAATGA